>NW_017259315.1:231642-234474 GCF_001594045.1 Atta colombica | reverse complement strand
TATATATATATATATATGAGCCTCTTATTTGTTAGCGATACTATTGATTATTTGTTTACATTAATGAATTAATTTGCAATCATAACAAATCAATCGTTTTTTAAACAAATTAACACAGTTGATTTGTTCCTATAACAAAATCATTTCTCTCAGCGAACATCCTACGCACAATGTGTAATTACGAACACACGCTCACTCACACAGGTACACTGAACGATGCTGAAGTATCCAAAAATTTAACTAAACTAAGATTCGAAAATATATAATTTTTATTTAGACAATCAAAATAATTATACAGGACATCAAATTAATAGCTAGAATCACTGAAAAACATGATCTGGTTGAATTAAATAATAATTCTGATAAAAAATAGACAAATCAGAATTTTGGTTAAATCTATTAGAATTCTAGTTAAGAAAATTCTGATTAATATTTATTCTGATAAAAATAAGAATTTTGATAAATTTTATTAGAAATATTATATCAATCAGAATTCTGATTATCTTAATTAGAATTCTAATAAAAACCAAAAAATTCTGATTCATCCATTTTCAATTCAGAATTTTTTTCAGTGTTAAAGTATTGATTATTCAAAGATGCATTCAGCAGAACAAACAGCTTTGCAACTGTTATAAAATTCTTTAACCCTCTGAAAATGGCATCGTCATTAAAGATTGTTTTAATGCTTTTGATCAAAATTGATGTAAAAATAGTTTTAATCGATATTTACACTGTAGATATATGTTATATATCAATATACAACTTTCAATTCTGATCTACAACATTTCCATCTTCTTAACTAATTTGTACAAATTCCGAAAATATTCTTAACTTATTTGTACAGATTCCGAATTTATCCCGAATTTAATTTTAAAGTTGCAAACTTGTAACATTATGCCCTTGGAAAGTTAATATGATTAGTTTATACATTTAAAGAGGCGATCCACTTAATGCTATAAATGCTTCGTTGACCAATCAGAAGAAAGAATTTTACGAATTGACCAATCAAGAACAATGCTTCAAAGCATTTGCAGCGTTTAGTGGATCGCATTCTAGATACAGGAATTAAGGACAAGAAATAATTATATTGAAGAACCTTATAGTTGCAAAACTACTCTTTCTGCTGAACGGAACTGTTGTCAGCATTCTACATAATTATTTTGATGGTCCAACAAAATTATTTTCAGATTTGTATCTAGCTAAATTTTTAGATATCTCAGCAAAAACGTTCTTCCCGTATAATATATGTAACACACACAAAACATACGCTGCCGGTCTACGAGAGCGTTAGATAGGAAAATAAAGAGCCCCCTCTAGATACAAGGTTTAACATGTAAATCGATAAAGTATTAATTTAATTAATTCAAGTGTTAATCCCCCTGTAATTATAGAAGAGCGCCCTCGCGAGCCACGATCGAATCTCGTTAGTACGTGTAGCGTATTCAAAAGATATTCGTTCGATGTAATCATGGATCGCGAAGGTTCGTCCAGCACCTGAAGGAAGGTTCACGGGATTACATTCGAGTTGGATTAAACTTTTCCGAGCACTCGAGATCCCCAATTATCCTCCATTGCGTTAAGAATTGTCAGCTTTCCGAAGAAATGGAATGACTTTCTTAATAAAACAAATTAACGTCTCTACTTTCTTCTGAATGATCGGAATTACATCAATTTACACTAATTTATCCCGCAATGAATTCAGATCGATCAAACGATTTCGATCGATTATATAAAATTATGAAATTCACAAAAAGAAACGGAGCTGTATAATATCCGTTAAAAATCTGTTAAGCAATAAAATATAGCAAACGAAATCCAACGCGAATGAATCCACCTTCTACATCGCATTTCGTATTTTCAAGCTCACGGATGCACCATTGCGATTTGAGGTAACTCAAATAAAAATTGTGTTAGGGACACTGTAGCGATAAACGTGATCACAATGAAAGATTAAAGTAATACTACTTAAGGCACTCATGTGTACTTATACTAGATATCCCGTCGCTCTTCTATTTCTGCCAAATCTTTTAATAAATTTAAGATATATCTTTTTTCAGCAAAAATCAAGAATTCATTGTATATTGGAAATCAATTTTAGTTAATCTCAATTGAATAGATTTTCTTTTAATTTGTAACTTTATTAACAATTATTAATATTAATCAGAATTAATTCTAGTAATTAATAATAAGAGTTTTAATGAGTTATTAATATTAATTGACATTAATAATTAATTCTAATTAGTATTAATTTCATATTAATTATATTAGAATATTAGATATTTAATATTAAAAATTACAATTAATATTAGATATTTAAAATTAAAAATTTAATAATACTGCGAATGTCTCAATTCCATATTAAAGAATAATGTAAACGATGGATTGAAATTCATATTAATGCATAACGTATTCCATTCAAGAGAAAAAGAAAGCGACGAGACACCTCGTATATACATACTTATATACATAAAAGGAGCAATCTAGCGATGTATTCGCGAAATACTCCTTTAATTATTTCGATTAAGTGCAGTCAGCGATTAGCATAATTGACCATACACTATGGCGTGAGCGTGGAAGGCGAGAACAGTAAATACTCTTCGTGCAATGTAAGTATAGATAATGTAAGGACCCCCAGGGGAGAGAGAAAATCCGACCGCGTGTGCAAACACGCGGGCACTATGCGTGCAATGCGGTACGCATGTCGCGCCGGCGTGCCTGCGAGGCGGTTGGAGCTTTAAAGTGTAATGCACAGAATCGCGTGGACGTTTATGTACGTTTATGTAAGTAATATTAATTGTAAGATAAATATATTGAGAAACAGAAAAAAAACAG
>NW_017259315.1:224626-231542 GCF_001594045.1 Atta colombica | reverse complement strand
GAGTGTTTCACGCGTATATATATGTATATATAATATACATATATAGATATATATAATATACATATATATATCATTATATTTTATAGGTTAGACCATACGTTTTTGCTAAACTGGTGAATCGAATGATGAAGTTATTACGACAGCGTACAACTTATCGATTACCTTACGATTATCAGGAGGGATAACATTTTGTTTTCCAGTTTTTCCTTGGTACATCCATCTATTATATTATGTTTACTGTGATATGTATTATTTATCGGCGTTCATACGATTTATATCCATATATGTTCCTCTGGTAAATTACGAATTCATTTGCTCGTTTGTATAGATTTATCTAGATTTATGTCACGTCGAAATAACTGTGATTTACTGATTGATTTGTGATCCTTATTCTCTTAGGGAGATTACTACAATATAGCGTACTAAATAAATTGGACGAATTAAACACGACTTCGAATATCATAAACGTACCGATCTTATATTTCTTTGTTCCTCATCCACAACTTTGCACAATTTCGCATTACGACTCCATAAGATTAAAGACATAATTCTGTTCTTCACTTTTCAACGAACAGTCTTGGCCGTAAGTATAAATCATTCTCATTTATTTCTTCAAAAGAATATTAACAGTAATAAAAACTAAAAGCTAAATTAACAAAATATCAATCGTTATAGAAATAAATATTATTTTTTTAATAAAATTATTTTTTTAATTATTTTTTTTTATTTATTATTTATTAGAGAAGAACGTTTATGTCAATTTTTGAGAGTGCTTTGTATTTATGATCAAGGCTGTAATTATATATAAGTACAAGATGTAAACTCTTAGTCCTATTCTCTTTCTTTTATGCTCTAATTCATAAAAATTCGTCTTGAAAACAACTACGGAAAATTCATCGCACAAAAAGAAATTTAAATTCAATTATTATTACGTTGAACTAATTTAAATGCTATTAATACGGAATAAAATTTCTATGAGATAACTATTCGGTAATAGCGGGAATCACCGTTAAACAAGACCGAAACCGATAAACCAGAATTCACATGTGAGCATGGTACGTGATGGTATTACCAAACTCTACTGCAGTCTCCAGTTTCCTGTGACATTAAGTTAAAAGAGCTCCTTTTACGATGGGATTTCTCCTCGATGTTCCGCGTTATGCTCCAATTTTCGGGACAATAATTCGATAACGACACAGTACTCGCGTTCGAAAAAGGAAACGTTGCATCAACAGCGAGAAAGAAAGAGAGAGAGAGAGAGAGAGAGAGAGAGAGAGAGAGAGAGAAAGGATGACACTTGAAGCAACACATTACTTTGAATTAATAAATAACTAAAATAAATAAATAAAAATATACGATTTTTGTGACAAGATATTTTTTAAAGTTTAAAACAAATAATGTGAAATTGTACTTATATGTAAGGGCATTTTTTTTTATTTACATACCAGAAAATTAATTATTTATTAAACATAAAAATATAGACATAAAATCTGATCACAGCTGAATTAAACTTCTCCAGGACAACGATAAATGTCATTAAAATGACAACTTTAAATTATAAGAAATGGAAAATTAATACTTGGAGCAACACATATTAATTTGTATCAATAAACAAATTAAACAAGAAATAAAAATATATGATTTTGTAACAAAATATCATATCTTATAAAGTCCAAAATAATGAAATTATTCTCACGTAAGGGCATTTTGTAATTAAAAAAATTTTGTAATTAAACTATTTGTCAAATACAAGAGCATAAAATGAGATTGTATAATCACGTGAATCAAATTAAACTTCTTCAGGATTATGCTATTTCTTCACGATTAAAGTAAGTAGCTTTAAATTATGTCGCACGGTGAATAAACTGTCTCAACTTATCGCGGTCGTTTTCATATACGTATCTTCACTATATGCCATCTGCGTATGCGCACTTATTGCTTCTCGTGCAAGAAACCGAAATATGCTATTTGGGCAAAACGCAAAATACCGCCTCGAGCGGTCGTAAAAACGGTGAACGTGACCGGATCGTGTGCGCGCGACCAAGATTACGGGAAGAAAACGGAAGTGGATTCGGCATAATGCGGACTGGCGCAAGCGCTTCTCGGTGTATGGCACATTATTTTTGCGCAGGGTATCTGCGAAAGGATGTACATTTGCATGCAATTCTGCACGCGCGCACATACGTACACATACACGCATATGTGTGAACATGTACGTGCAAAGAACGGCGCTCGCATCCTAGATACACACGAATGTAATGCATAAGATAAATATTGCCTTCCCTCTTATACTCGTTTCCTAGACGGAAAGAACGATTTTGTTGAAGTACCTAAGTATCTAAAAATTTAATATAATTAAGTAGATTTGAAAATAATTTTATTGGATTGGACCATCAAAATGATTACAAAAAAATGATAAAATAATGCTGTAAAAAGTTTCGACATTGTAGCAACCAGTTGGAACGTTTTATATAATTACTTTGATCAACAAAAGTATTTTCAGATCTATCTCTACACTGTAAAAACTTATTTCATATATTGATAAAATTACAACAATTAGTGGGTAATTTGTAAAACACTATTAAAAATGTATAATATTTGTATATGTAAGTAAAGTTACAACAAAGTTAATAAAATTACTCTTTTTCATAATAAATAAACAATATGCAAAAGTAAATTTATAATTGACGTTAAATTTATAGAAATAGTTACGTAATAATTTGCCAACAAAAATTATGTACCATTTTTCTTAAGTTATGTTATTCATATATAACAAACATAAAAATGCAATATGAGTAATATGAGTAATTTTATATTGTATATTTCCATTAGTATATAAAATTTCATAAATTGTGCACTTTTTACATATATTATTTATCTAATTTTATATACTTTTTTGCTAAAATTTAAATATTTTAACAAAGCTGTTTTTTCCATGTATAATGTACATATGAAATATTATAGATTTATCAAATATGCTCAATCATGAAAGCAAAGAGAAGTTATTACTTGTTCAATATCGAATCAATTAATTACTTAATAGTACAAGATAAGCGACTTCGTTAAAAAATTTGGAAATTGAATTTGGAGAAAATATATTTTAGTTTTTTAATATAATATATTACATTTTTAATATATTTTATTTTACAATAATTAGAAAGTACTCTCTAAATTTTTTCGAGTAAAATCTCACTTTAAAGAATCGAGCCAGTCTTGAAAAAGAGTAGCTCAATTTTCAATCTTTAAAAGTGAAATTTTGCTCTTCAGAGTGGCAATTCATTGTAAAAGTTTTTAGAGAGTATCTCTTTGCATTTTAATGATTTTATATAAAATTCTCGAAACAATAAAAATTACAAAAGCAAAGGATTGATGAAAGTGCAGCACGTAATTGGTGCGCCGCATAATCTGTAAACAATGTTCAAATTAATATTACTTTATTGTTCGAACGTTCCAGTTCAATTTCGAGCCATTATTCAATGAAGATAAATGTGACAAATTGACGGAAAGAACGACGTAGAATCACTCTCAGATTCTCAAATCTAAAAGTACTTTATCATTAAATAGAAGATAGTATCTCAAAATTTGTTCCCAAATTTTGAGAATAAGAACGACGAGCTTTAATACAAAAATTTCTTCACATTTTGTACTCTAAATTTTATCAAAAGATCTACGATTAAAAGAATTCTTCGACACTCTATGAAGAAAATATTTTATTTCTAATTATTTTCTGTATACAGTGTAACTTCTAAGCAATTTTTTTATAATACATACAATTCCCTATATAGTGCATTGCACAAAAATGCGGCTGCAATATCAATTGCGCATCCAAACAAGACAAGTTTTTATCGTTTACTATACCATGGAATACCGGAAAGCATTATCGGTGATGACATTAAAGGTATGTCATCGGAAACTCGAAGCACACGATATTCGATATGTCTGAAAGCATAACACCATTTTAAATTTGCTGCTGCCATTTGCGAATAGCTAAGCTTCTTAACGCGTTTTCCTTGTATAATTTACTAAAATGCTTTTGAAGATGCAGTATCAGTCAAACAAATTATAACTATTCTTTATTTCAAAATGTAATCATTAAACTTTAAGATAAATATTAATTCGATTTAATATTATCAATCAAATATTATCGATCAAATATTATCAATAATATAAAAAATATATACATAAAAATATATAAATGCTAATGTAAACTAAAATAACAGAATGACCTTTCTATTTCATTTTAGCAGATAAAGTTTAATACAAAATAAAAAAAACTTAAATAGAATAGATATAAAATCAATCGTATCATATAAAATAAGTTTTCAGATAGCTGTTTCGATTAATAAAACGTTGATCATGTATCATAACAGAAAATAATACGATAGTATTTGACAAATTGCTGCGAACGTGAAAATGGTATAAATTTTAAATATCATCATACCACGTCCGACGGCAACGACGTGCGGAAATAAGAGAGTGCAGAAAACGGAAGAACAACAGAGAATCGCAAACTTCAACGATACGGCAGAATGGGCAAACTGCGGCAAACTTGTCAGTTGAGCAAAGGCGAAAAAGTCTGTACCTTAAACTCGCCGAGCGAATAAAAAGGCCTTCGTACGAACGAAACTTGGAATTTTAAGGGCAAACCGTGGAGATTTGCATAACCAGATAAACGTTTCGTGCACGTTTCGGTCGTGCCAGTTAGGCACTTTGCGCGTAAAAATACTACTCTGAGTTTATCGAGCCGTGTAAAACTTATACTGTTCTATCAACGAATCTATTTATATTGATCCTTAGAACTATTAGTCTAGAAATATTCATATTTCGCAGTTGGAAAAAATTTGTGATAAATTCAACACATTTCATATTTCTCAAACGGTCCATTCAAATTTTTGTATTAATTTAAAATAAACATTATACGTTATGCAGCATATGTAACACAAACATTATGTAATATAATTGATACAAAAAATATAAAATGTTGAGTAAAATTTAAAAGCAAATTGTGGAAGCATATTTCTTCACATCTATTAAGCTGACACAGCCACTTCAACACAATCGAATAAAAGTTGCATAGAAATTTAGTGCTTTTTTATTGCTAATTTATTGTTCTATTTCCTATTTTGTTGCTCCAGCCAATTCCGAAAAACCAACAGCAGTGCTAGCAAAAGAATAAAGTTAGCACAGCAACTCAAAAAAATAAAAAATACGGCATATTCTTTTTGTGTTAATTTGTTGCTAATTAGTTCCTTACTTCCCGATATTGTTGCTTCATCCCCAATCTGTGATTTTATTGCTTGCGATTCCCGGAAGAATGTGATTTTGACGCCTGTGCAGTTCTGATTATTTATAGATAATTGTTTAACAATACAGATTTTTCAATATGTTTTTGCTCTATAACAAAAAATCTGAGAAGACCATAATCAGTCGAGAATTAACAATTTATAGGTGATGAGCTGACTCTAGATGCTTAGGGGTGATTTTCAAGATTCGGGAGTGAAGCAACAAAATCGGATTCGTCGGGAATCGCGAGTAATAAAATCAGAGAACCGAAGAATAATCAGTCAAGATGTTTCGAAAATTAACAATTTATAGATGATGTGCTGATTCAGGGTGGCTAGGAGTGATTTTCGAGGATTGGGGACGGAACAATGATATCGGGAAGTGAGCAACTAATTAGCAACAAATTAGCGCAAAAAGAATATGCCGTATTTTTTAATTTTTTTTTTATTTTTTTGAGTGGCTGTGCTAACTTTATTCTTACGCTAGCACAGCCATTGTTTCTTCGGAATTCGCTGGAGCAACAAAATCGGGAATAAAGCAACAAATTAGCAACAAAAAAGCACTAAATTTTTGTGCAACTTTTATTCGAATATGCTGAAGTGACTGTATCAGCTTAATAGACATCATTAATGAATATGTGTAAAATAGTCCCCAAAACGCATTTCTTACGCGTAGATGTTTATACTCGTCGCTCGCAATAATTACTATATAAACTATTACTAGCGATAGACATAAACAACTATGCGTAAGAAATGCGTTTTAGGGACTATTACAATATATACATATTCATTAATGCGATTTAGCGATGATTATATGTATAAATTTATATTGTAAGAAATCAATGAGAATAAACGAACATTCGAATTTTTATTCGAACATTGAAAATAACCCACTAGGAGTCGAACGTATGTTATATTTAATTATTATTTATTCTCTCAGAAACATATTCAATTAGAATAAACGTTCAGCTTGGATCGTAGCTCCTTCCATCCAATTTATTATTTATTGTTTTAGTTAAATTAACGAGATATTGAACACTGGCGACTTATATATTATAAAGATTAAAGATAACTTAAACTGAGTGTAATGTGATATTAAAATTCAACAGTGTACATAATAAATTCCACAATTTAAAATTAAGTTTATCCTGATCTATCATAACTTATTCATTTTAAGGCAACGAATGTATGTTATATGTACATTTATCAGTTAATTTTTATTAAATTGATTCATATATGCATTTAGACATATGTATGGTATATTAATAAAATTATTACACATCCATTGCCTCAATAAAAACATTAATTTATCACTCACCAACCGATGCGCAACAGTGGAGTTAAATCTGCAACATCGTTACGATGATTCTGTAACAAATAAATTAAAGTTCAAATTAAATAATTAATAAAACAGAGAAAAGAAATAATCATTTAACTTCAAAAAATAATTGCTATACGAATGCATGCAGTTTGCTAAAAAATAATCATGCAATTTTGGAAATATCATTTTCGTAAGTAACGAATTTTTTAATTAACTCATTATTTTTTAATTAATCCATTATTTAATTAGATACAAAACAATTATATATTTTCTAAAATAATTATATATTTTTTCTAAAATTACCTATATATAT
>NW_017259315.1:219376-224526 GCF_001594045.1 Atta colombica | reverse complement strand
ATATATATAATTATTTTATCTAAATTTTTATGTAAATTAAAGATAAAAGGAGAGAAACTTATTAACAATTACTTACAAATTATATTTAAAATTATTTATAAATTTTATACAAATTTCTGTTTACTAAGATCTTTAAAAAAATACATAATTATTTTAGAGAATATATGTAATTACTTTAGAGAATATGTAATTATTTTATAGAATTATTTGATAGAATATAAAATTATTTAAATCATTTTATTTAACAATGATTTAAAAATAATCATTTTTAAACCAATAGTCAAATCAAATTAAATGATTTAAAAAACAAGCAAAAAAAGGTTAATTTTATACAAATAAAAAATAATATTTACCACAAGGTTGCTCCACCGGTGCCTGATGTCTCTTCCAGACCTCCTCCTCCTCTCAGAATATGATTAACATCTCGCACAGGACAGTTTACTCGCGTAAAACACTCGCGAATAATAAAATATAATCGCGCGCGGACTATAACTTGAGTCCGATAACTTGAACGGCACTCCCGAAACGCACGACGCGACGAACCGACTGCGGTTCGTTCATTTTTAAATCGGTGGCGAGAATACGTTAGTTCCCCATCATATTTTTACAAGAAAATGATTTTACTCAATACCTAAAAATTTATCTAAATATATTATATTCCGAAAATTTTTAAATACTTGAGAAAAAAACGTTCTTTTCGTGTAAATATCCTCTGGGCCCTGAGCTCCCCCACTCAAGATCATACCCATGAGAGGGAAGATAATCAGAAAAATGTAATAGCTATTATCTATATTACTATGTAATCAGTTAACTTTTAGAAACGAATATCACGTCTGCAATTCGTTATCGTTGCGAAATAAAATCAGAGCAGATAAAAGGCTGAATCTTTTACTTAGACATAAATGATTAGAATCTAGAATGAAATAGGCTAGAGATTAATAAAAAGAAAAAGTGTTTCTTTTATTACCGATAAATAGTTATAGTTAATTTAAACGGATCTCCGTATAGAATCAAGAGGTGCTCAATAATTAATCCATATTCATTATAAATGCAGGAATTGCGATTTTTTTGCACGAAAGTATTAACATTGCTTTTTTATGACTCGTATCATTCGTATAGACAAGTAGCCGTGTCGCGTGTCGCTCTTCTTCACATTTCTTTTGAAAAGTATAATCGCAAAAAATGCTAGATATAAAACGAAAATTTTATTTCATGAATACTTACATAATACGGTTGCTAGTATAAATAATTATTCATAAAGCTTCATATTATAGTTAGCATCTTTTGCGATTACGTTTTAAAAAGGAATATAAAGAGCACACAACACTGTTACCTGCCTGTACGAGCTTCAGTAAGACAATAACTGTACGGTAACTACGCGTAAACATGACGCCGCTCCGTGCCACCCCGTGCCATCCCCACTTCAAGGTCGCGCGTCGCTCGCCTAACTGTCGAAATATTATATTACGCGTATTACAAAATTAGTAAAATAATCTATTCATTTTAATATTCTTCAATGAATATTACACGATGCTTTATTATACGATTTACGTTTTATTTTTTGAATTCGTTACGCACACAACTCATCTATATCTTAGGCCGGTATTCATAGAATTTATATTCTAGACCGTCTTAAATACAATTTTAAGAAGTTACAAATCAGAGAGTCGTATTAGTGTCCTAAGACATTACTTAAGACATTACTTAAGACAGTCTCGAAATAAGAATGGACTATGAATACTGCTCTCAAATATCTCTAACTTATATATCTCTGTAAAGGTATAACATGAATTCTATTTATTATATTTAGTCCAAAATGTTTTATAATTTAAAAAATGTTTGCATTTATATAATGTATATAATGTATAACTTATTATATTATTCATCTTTATTTGAATGTAAATCATCAAAGAGAATAATAAAGATTGAGATATAACTCTTAGTACACACCTTAGTTTTGAACAACATTACTATTTGGGCATCCTTATGTAATTAATCGTCAATTCGCGTTCGTGAATATTTAATTTTTGTGGATTAATGTGCGACACCCGGAGCGATCGTACCACACATCCGTCCCCCTCCGCGTTCGCCGAGCGAATGCCGAAGTGATGACGTAGCCAACCACTGGGCCGCTCCCCCTTCTCTTTCTCCACGCGACCCGTGCTTTTCACCGGGCGCCGTTTAGATTATTGCGTATGAAAATATTAACGGTTTATTCAATTATACGCATTCTGATAAACGGGTATTGTCGTGCTTTGCTTTGTGGCATCTCTTGTAGTCATTGTTAAATTATATATTATAATATTTGCGTGATTCTTCTATAATGCCAATTATGACTCGGTAAAATAACTCTTATGACTTATTTAAAATCATAAATATATAATGAGTTTCAGAATCTTATTTAAAATATAAAATCGTAGGAATCAATAAAAAAACTGATAAAGTACATATTCTAAATAAAAAAAAAAAGTTATTTATTATTTTAAATAACTTCACTTCTTACTTATTTTTTATTTAGGTGTTTTAAACAAGTTTCCTGAACCTATTTTACGTTTTTTAATTGTTTTAAATAAATATCAATTATTTTATCGAGTCATGATTGAGACATTATATGTAAGTATAAAGAATTTTGATAACAAAGAATAATTTACAGCAATAGTAGTGTCATAAATAAATTTTTTAGCTGAAAAAATTAAATAACGATTGACAAGATATTTAATATGTTTAGCCAAAGCTGCATTTAGCGCAAATTGTTCCGCAATATTAATAAAATTTGCGTGTATCTTTGTATATATAAAGGATGTATAGAATATTATCAACCTTTAATTATTAATGAATCACTTAAAAGAATAATAAAAATTGAGACATAATATTGGAATATCAAAAATGCTCCACGCACAAGTACTGATTACGTTTACAAGAACCACGCAAATATTATAATATATAATTTAACAATGACTACAAGAGATGCCACAAAGCAAAGCACGACAATACCCGTTTATCAAAATGCGTATAATTGAATAAACCGTTAATATTTTTCATACGCAATAATCTAAACCGCGCCCGGTGAAAAGCAATGGGACGGGTCGTGTGGCGAAAGAGAGGGGGGGAACGGCCCGGTGGTTGGCTACGTCATCACTTCGGCATTCGCTCGGCGAGCGCGGAGGGGGACGGACGTGTGGTACGATCGCTCCGGGTGTCGCACATTAATCTACAAAAATTAAATATTCACGAACGCGAATTGACGATTAATTACATAAGGATGCCCAAATAGTAATGTTGTTCAGAATTAAGATGTGTACTAAGAATTATATCTCAATCTTTATTATTCTCTTTGATGATTTACATTCAAATAAAGATGAATAATAAGTTATACATTATATACATTATATAAATGCAAACATTTTTTAAATTATAAAACATTTTGGACTAAATATAATAAATAGAATTCATGTTATACATTTACAGAGATATATAAGTTAGAGATATCTAAGAGCAGTATTCATAATCCGTTCTTATTTCGAGACTGTCTTAAGTAATGTCTTAAGTAATGTCTTAGGACACTAATACGACTCTCTGATTCGTGACTTCTTAAAATTTACTCTCTGATTCGTGACTTTTTACTTAAGACGATCTAGAATATAAATTCTATGAATACCGGCCTAAGATATAGATGAGTTGTGTGCGTAACGAATTCAAAAAATAAAACGTAAATCGTATAATAAAGCATCGTGTAATATTCATTGAAGAATATTAAAATGAATAGATTATTTTACTAATTTTGTAATACGCGTAATATAATATTTCGACAGTTAGGCGAGCGACGCGCGACCTTGAAGTGGGGATGGCACGGGGTGGCACGGAGCGGCGCGTCATGTTTACGCGTAGTTACCGTACAGTTATTGTCTTACTGAAGCTCGTACAGGCAGGTAGCTGTGTTGCGCTCTTCTTTATATTCCCTTTTAAAACGTAATCGCAAAAAATGCTAAATATAATACGAAACTTTATGAATAATTAATTATACTAGCAATCGTATTATGTAAGTATTCATGAAATAAAACTTTCGTTTTATATCTAGCATTTTTTGCGATTATACTTTTCAAAAGAAATGTGAAGAAGAGCGGCACGCGACACGGCTATACGAATGATACGAGTCATAAAAAAGCAATGTTAATATGAATACTTTCGTGCAAAAAAATCGCAATTCCTGTTTTTATAATGAATATGGTTTAATTATTAATAAATTTTTTTTTGAGCACTTTTTGATTCTATACGGAGATCCGTTTAAATTAACTATAACTATTTATCGGTAATAAAAGATATACTTTTCCTTTTTATTAATCTCTAGCCTATTTCTTTCTAGACTCTAATCATTTATGTCTAAGTAAAAGATTCAGCCTTTTTATCTGCTCTGACTTTATTTCGCAATGATAACGAATTGCAGACGTGATATTCGTTTCTAAAAGTTAACCGATTACATAGTAATATAGATAATAGCTATATATTATATTTTTCAGATTATCTTCCCTCTCACGGGTATGATCTTGACGTAGTGGGAGAGCTCAGTGCCCAAAGAATATTCACACGAAAAGAACGTTTTTTTCTCAAGTATTTAAAAATTTTCGGATATATCGGAATATAATATATCTAGATAAATTTTTAGATATTGAGTAAAATCATTCTCTTGTAAAAATACGAGTTAACGTACTCTTGCTGCCGATTTAAAAATGAACGAACCGCAGTCGGTTCGTCGCGTTGCGCGTTTTCGGGAGTGCCGTTCAAGTTACCGGATTCAAGTTATAGTCCGCGCGCGATTATATTTTATTATTCGCGAGTGTTTTACGCGAGTGTCCTGTGCGAGATGTTAATCATATTCTGAGAGGAGGAGGAGGTCTGGAAGAGACATCAGGCACCGGTGGAGCAATCTTGCAGTAAATATTATTTTTTATTTGTGTAAAATTAATCTTTTTTTGCTTGTTTTTAAATCATTTAATTTGACATTGATTTAAAAATGATTGTTTTTAAATTATTGTTAAATAAAATGATTTAAATAATTTTATATTCTATCAAATAATTCTATAAAATAATTATATATTTTCTAAAGTAATTACATATATTCTCTAAAACAATTATGTATTTTTTTTAAAGAT
>NW_017259315.1:211741-219317 GCF_001594045.1 Atta colombica | reverse complement strand
AAATTTAAAGAAATTTATTTTTGCTAAGATATTTTTTAGAATATATATATTATTATATATTTTAATTATTTTAGAGAACATATAATTGTTTTATATCTAATTAAATAATGGGTTAATTAAAAAATAATGAGTTAATTAAAAAATTGGATGCTTATGAAAATGATATTTCCAAAATTGCATGATTATTTTTTAGCAAATTGCATGCATTCGTATAGCAATTATTTTTTAAAGTTAAATGATTATTTCTTTACTCTGTTTTATTAATTATTTAATTTGAACTTTAATTTATTTGTTACAGAATCATCGTAGCGACGTTGTAGATTTAACTCCACTGTTGCGCATCGGTTGGTGAGTGATAAATTAATGTTTTTATTGAGGCAACGGATGTGTAATAATTTTATTAATATACATACATATATCTAAATGCATATATGAATCAATTTAATAAAAATTAATTGATAAATATATATATAACATATATCCGTTGCCTTAAAATGGATAAATTGTGATAGATCAGGATAAACTTAATTCTAAATTGTGGAATTTACTGTACATACACTGTTGAATTTTTAATATCACACTCAGTTTAAGTTATCCTTCCTATAAGTCGCCAGTGTTCAATATCTCGTTAATTTAACTAAAACAATAAATAATAAATTGGATGGAAGGAGCTACGATCCAAGCTACACGTTTATTCTAATTGAATATATTTCTGAGAGAATAAATAATAATTAAATATAACATACGTTCGACTCCTATTGGGTTATTTTCAATGTTCGAATAAAAAACGTTATTCTAATTGATTTCTTGTAATATAAATGTATATATATATATATATATATAATCATCCCTAAAACGCATTTTTCTCGCAGTTGTTTATGTTTACCGCTAGCATAGTTTACTTGGTAATTATTGCGAGCAACAATTATAACTATGCGTAAGAAATGCGTTTTGGGGATTATATTACACATATTCATTAATGACGTCTATTAAGCTGACACAGTCACTTCAGCATAATCGAATAAAAGTTACACAGAAATTTAGTGCTTTTTTGTTGCTAATTTGTTGCTCTATTCCCAATTTTGTTGCTCTAGCTAATTCCAAAGAAACAATGAGTGTGCTAGCATGAGAATAAAGTTAGCACAGCCACTCAAAAAATAAAAGAATAATTAAAAAATACGGCATATTCTTTTTGTGCTAATTTGTTGTTAATTAGTTGCTCACTTCCCGATATCGTTGTTCCATCTCCAATCCTCCCATCATCCTTAACCACCCCAAGTCAGCACATCATCTATAATTTGTTAATTCTCGAAATATCTCGACTGATTATGGTTCTCTGATTTTGTTGCTCGCGATTCCCGACGAATCCGATTTTGTTGCTTCATCCCCGAACATTGCAAATCACCCCTAAACATTCCGAGTCAGCATACCACCTATAAATTGTTAATTCTTAAAATATCTCAATTGATTACGGTTCTCTGATTTTGTTGCTCGCGATTCCCGACAAATCTCATTTTGCTTGATCTCCGAACCTTGCAAATCACCCTTAGACTCCCCGAGTCAGCACCTATAAATTGTTAATTCTTAAAATATTTCGAGGCACCTAGAGTCAGCACATCACCTATAAATTGTTAATTCTCGATTGATTACGATTCTCAGATTTTGTTGCTTTTTGTTATAGAGCAAAAACATATGATACTGTTAAACAATTATCTATAAATAATCAGAACTGCACAAGCGTCAAAATCACACAGCATCGTAATTGAAGATACTTGAATTTGAGTACATTATTTCATATAAAATCTTTTAATTATTTCTAACACGTTCGTCTGTTAAAATATTTTTAAAAAACTGCCAAAAACGCGTTTTTTTTTTAAAGATTTCAACTCCATTTTGCTCTAAAATATAACGTAAAGGCAAATTCTAAAGATAATTTTCAACGCCCAAAAATCTACGAAAAAAAATCACTCTCCTTTTTCAGGAAACTTGTAGCATCATTTGTATTCAATTACTCATAGATTGTAGTATTTTAATGCTAAAAAATATTAAACATCAATTTAACACAAAATATTCAGATAACATAATAATCACGTTACCTATGTTAAATTCCCACTTAGATTAATCCTTCACTAGTAATATAAATTTTAATTCTTCGAATTTTAAATCAAGAAGTACAAACTTTTTATCCTTCAGAATATACATAAAAATCTGAAACAATTCTGGTATATTTGTCAAAGCTTTAACAACGAGTTGTTACTATCACAGAAGTCAAATTGTACTTTCCTTATTTTTTAAAGATTTAAATTTATCTACTAAAATTCACAATAAAAATACCGATGATGTCTTTGAAAACTCCAGTTATCGACAGACAGTTAAACTTCAACATTAAAATTTTAACAAGAATCGATTTTAATACAAATGTTTTTACTATGTTTCTAAAATAAGTTCTTGTAATTTACGTTGTAATTGTCGTGCTTCTTCGACATTGAAGTAAGAAATAACAGATAAATAATCGCGATGTATTATGTTGGTGAAACGCACATTGCACGAATCCGGCAAGCAAGTAAGAAAGATGAATGTTACGACTAATGAGGCGTAACAAGTACGACCGGATAACAACAAGTGAAATTGACCGCAACGTTATGCACGCGGTTTTGTATATCGAGCGTCGATTTTACATCATACATTACGGCGTACAACGCAGTCGCGTTCGCGACAGCGGGAGATTAATGACCAAGATCTGCATTGAACAATCGTTTCTTTGGATAAAATACATTACGCGATTCATCCGAGATAATATTCATTCTTTATTCTGTAGATGGATAAAATTCAAATTGCTCCGATTGAAAAAGAATCAATTATATTAAAGTCATGAGAAATTAAATCCAAATTTTATCACAGAAAAATTCAGAGTGCAAGCAATATATTGAGAATTATATAAAATGTCCTGCGAATCTCATGAATAAATTCTCTCGCAAATAGACTTAATAAAAATATCGCGAGATATACCTAATTTTTATTCATTCGATACAGTTTGAAGCTTGTGCACGAGAAATTGAAACATCTCTTGCGTGGAACTCGTATAATGGCGTCGCTACAATATTCTGTCTTTCCTGCAAAAAAAATTATGATTGAACATCGATAAAACGCGTGCCGGAGATAATTCACGCGTACACGCAGTATCCCAACGCGACATCGCACCGCGCGTTACACTATTAAGGCTTGTTTCGTGCGTCAGTATTAATTTAACCACATGGCTCGACGGTAGGTATAGCGTCGGGAATTCCGCGCATTATCCATGTTAACGCGATTAGGGTTTCGCTATGTGTTTTCTCATGGCCGACACACGTTTTGTCACGCCTCTGTATACCACATAATAAATAACAATGCTGGAGCGTTAAACACAATTTACGATCCACACTATTCGAATATTTTACAAATTATACGAATGAAGTATTCGAATACAGCAGTTGTTGATAGACATCTAACAATTCGGTTATTCTGACAATTGTATTTAATTAAAAATATATGTTTAAAAAATATTCGTTTAAAAAAATCTTACATAAAAAATAAGACTTTCGTTTGTAGTTAATTAATAATATTAATAACTTTAAATTCAGTTATTCACATATGCCTATCGTTTCCTTACTTAAAAATAATACAATTCAAAAAACTAAATTTTTCGTCAAAAAAAGAGAAAAACTATTTTTCAACTTGGTAGAAAATTACTGGCTAATCAAACAATATCAGCATAAAGAATATATTCTTAATATGATTAAATGTTATTTATTATTTCACAACCTTTAAGAAATCAACCTTTAGAATTATAACACAACTAAATAGAATAAATTAAAAATAAAGAAAAATAAAAATAAAATAGTTTAAATTCAAAAATAAAATTAATAATTACAAGTTTCGGTTACCGAATTGAACTCTCTTCAGACATTTACTTATCACAAAGATCATTGTACAAATTAATCGAAAATGCTCGCATATTCCTTATAATAACAGCTCGAATAAATCTTGATGTAGAACTCATTATTTGCATTGATTGAACGATTGAACAGTCAAATGTGTTACATATCTCTTGAGAAAAAATTTAATCGATAAAAAAGATAAAAAAAGTCTTCTTACTAAGTACTAAACCAGAAAGTAACACATCGGAATTTTAACAAGTAAAAATTCACCAAAAGCCATGTGTAAATTATTCAAACTATGTATAAATTATAATATGTGTAAATTATAATAACACACTATGTCCGTCTTACATAACTGTGTTCCATTAAATTATACATTTTAATTGATTTTCATACTTATATGGACGTACTTGTTTGAATAATTTAGTAAGAAAACTTTTTTTATTTTTTTATCGATTAGATTTTTTTCTAAGAAATATGTAATACATTTAATTATCCAATCGTATGCGAATAATGGCGAGTTCTACATCAAGACTCATTTGAACTGTTATTATATAAAATATGCGGGCATTTCGATAATTAATTTGTACAACGATCTTTGTGATAAGTAAATGTCTGAAAAGGGCTCCGGTAGCCGAAACCTGTAATGTTTTATTTTTGAATTTAAATTGTTTTATTTATTTTTCTTTATTTGTAATTTATTCTATTTAAATGTGTTACAATTTAAAATATGTTTGACTCTTACTTTGCCCTTTATTTATTGTTATTTATTTTGTATATGAAGAGTTCTTCTATCTATTAAATATTTTAGAACTATGACGTTTTAACAATTTTTTTGAAATTATCCTTTTCGAGTTGTAATGATTGTTACAACAAGTTCTTTAAAATCAAGATGGTTTACTTTTGATAATGTTTATGAAAATAACTCAAAACTTATATTTTTTAAATTATGTCACTTTTAAAAAAGGAAGTGATATTATTGCAAGATTATAGATTAATAGAAAAATCTTGTCTCTTGATTCTGCAAATTTTACTCTACGAGTATTAAAATTTAAGATTCACAATTTTCAGCGTGTGTTGCAACTGTATCTCCGGAATATACATTCTCATCTGGGATAAAGCTCAGCTTCAGTAGCCGCACTATACACACACGTCGCGACGCGTTCCAAAGCGCAGAAAAAAGTTCATGACGAAACAAAAACTGTATGGTCTCTTCGGGTTAATAATTCAAGACGCAATCCGTATAATCGCAACATGAAAGTAATAACATAAAACGATGTACAAGATCATAACAATTCTCCAACAAACTCGCATTCATAAACAAGTTTAACCGCGACAATTTCAGTACTTTATGACTTCATTATATATTGTATAATCTCTTAGTATTCTGCTATATTCGTTTGATATGTCGACGTGATGCGCGGAGAACGACCGATCGGAAGACAAGGTAAGACTATTGCCTCAATGCGTCAAATGTTGTCTCAATGTCCTGATGTTTCTAAGTCAAACCAATAAACGTTGGCCTTCTTAAGTTCGATAACCGAACTCGCTGAAACTTATACATAATAGCATATTAATCCTCCAGAAAGCTGACGTCAAAATCTATATAATAGTCATTAACTGGGGGTGGGTCTGAAACCCATTAATATGTGCATTGATTAAAAGGTTACTAATTAATTTCAAGAAACCAAAATAATATAACTTATAAAAAAAATTAATACTTATATAATTATTTTAATAAGTTTATTTTAATAAGAATTAATCCAAATTTGCAGATGTAACACAAAAAATAATTCATATAGATAAGTAGATTCGACAATCCCACTGTTGACTCCGAAGAATTAAGAAAGGTATTTCTCTCTCATTTATGTAAAACAAGCATCCTGAAGTAAGAAAATACAACATTTGTTCACTACATATTATTAAATAAAATATGGCATACGGTCAAAAATGAAAAAATGCAAAAATTAACATGGTATTATTTCAACGTTTATATAATATTAAACGTTATATAATATTAAAATGATTAAACATCTCTCTAAAGAAATATGTATATTTTTATTGCTATATTTGAATGAAATTAATGATTGCTTTTTGAAGTAGGTCTTCCAATTAATAAAACAATCGCGAATTGTTTTATTAATTGCAATTAAAACAATTCATGACTTCGTAAAGAATACGTAACACTTTGATCATCAATCTAAACGTATATAACGTATGAAACAGGTTTCTGTTATATGAAATTACTACTTGTCTGCGTGTCTATTAATGCTGTCATGGCTTTTATTCCCCGTTCGCTTATCGTATAATTCCAGTGACACGTTACATGAAATACGAAATATTCGATGATAGCAGAGACCGAGTAATAGCAACAGCGCGACATGCAAATCTCCTGATTTCACAGGGGTGGCGCGATTGCACTTTTCCGCGGCGGGTCCCGCGGCCGTGTCATTTAACAACGAATTAGCACCGCGGTATGGGGGATTTGTCGGGTGTATTTGATAGCGTCACGCGAGATTAAACGATGTTGGCAAACACCTGGGATTATTTGTCCCGGAGAATATTGGATACATGCCAGCTTTTCCGTGCATGGTACCCCCTTAGGTCTTATTATCAAGATAAACGCTTTATCCACGATACGGCAAATCGGCTCGTAGAACAGGCAACTTTTTACCGAGGAAACGAATTTCCCTGAGTAAATATTAATCTCGTTGCAATGCCGTTGTAATGAATACACGATCACAATCTAGTATAAAAATAAATATATTGTGTGTGTGTGTGTGTGTGTGTGCGTGCGTGCGTGCGTGCGTGCGTGCGTGCGTGCGTGCGTGCGTGCGTGCGTGCGTGCGTGCGTGCGTGCGTGCGTGCGTGTGTGTGTGTGTGAGCGCGCGTGATGTATATAAAACAAAATAAAAAAGATATATATGTATCGTCTACCTAAAATTATGCAATAAAAATAAAGAACCCGTCACGAATAATATCAAGCGCAAAAATTGATTGAAGCGCGTCAAATTTAATTAAGCCTTGCTGCCTTCATAAATGCGCAGACCGAAAAATTTTCCAGTCAGTAAATATTGCTATAATTTGAACATTTAGCGAGTAACGGCGTCAATGCGATTAATTGCATGTGCTTCACGTTCGTAAAATACGTTTATACGTTCGATGTAATATTTTACAAAATTTCGGTTCTATTAGATTTTTCATCTTAATGAAGTCATAAAAGTACGTCACTTCGTATCAGAATAGATGAAACTAAAATGTCTGTGCGTAATAAATAAATTAATTTCTGAATTATACGTATGACGGTATGACAAATAAGTAATAAAAGTATACAATTTCAGAAAATAATTATCCTGAAGGTTTACTAACATATTCTTTTTACTAACATTATTCTTTTTATATTTTTATTTTTTCATTGTTGACAGTCTAATGATCTCCATTATAAGCTTAAAATGTTTAACTAAAGAAAAAATACATTTTTTACATGTATACAATGAGAGGAAATAATAGTTATGTAATCATAATTTAACTGATTTGTAGTCATTTTTAATATCAACTATATATTTTTTTGGTAGAATCATAAATATAATTACTACTACTAACATTTCTATATATACAATATATATTGTATATATAAAAAATGTATATATATATATATA
>NW_017259315.1:208101-211465 GCF_001594045.1 Atta colombica | reverse complement strand
CGCACGCACGCACGCACGCACGCACGCACGCACGCACGCACGCACGCACGCACGCACGCATGCACACGCACATGCACGCACACGCACGCACACATATGTTACATAAATGTATTTGACTATTTGTTTGCGGTCGTAGCAATTTGTAGTTTTGATTTCGCCATCCCAGAGTTTAATAAATACCCCCACATTGGCCTCTCGCACGATGCGCGTAATTTAACGCGAGGGTGGAAATATATTCGACGCTGATTAAAGCCGTTAAAAACAATTGCAATGGCGGGATTACGCGGGTCACATGCGATAACATGCGGCACGCGCGTAATAACATCGTCTATAATCTCTATGTTATATTCGCGTGCGTGCAGAAATATCATCGTTACGATGTTCAAACAACCGGTTACATGACCCCAATGCAGAAGTTTGCTCGCCGGCAGACAACGTTGTCGTGTTACACAGACCATCCGAAATTCGACGATCGCACAATAACATTGTTCTAATAATTCTCGTTTCTCTAGTTACATCAGATTTGATCTTATCCGAACACCAATCAAATCGAGCGATATGTTTTTCACTTGCGGATTAACCTGTAATCCGACGTTTATGGCTATATTCGATGATTATCTATTAAATAAACGATAATCGAGGGTATATATGTAGATAAAGAAATGCAAATAATGCGCACGAAACTAATCACGATACCGACGGAATGTGAATACAAAATCCAGCTGATAACGCAATAATCAAGGATTGTGATTACAACGTGTCCTACAGAGTAAATTTGCTGTGATTAAGGAGAAAAATAAGCGATAATGCAAATTAGTACTAATTATTATAATTATTCAGGTAGGTAGAACAATGTAAAATTATATTAAGTACACAGAATATAATGAATCAATTTTACGGATATGGGTCTCCACCTCCACGTATACGAATTTCTGTCGGATTCGAGATTAAATCCAAAACTACGCTTGATGAGGCCAATGCGATGCAAATCGTGTATGTAGATACGGAAAATAAAAATTCCAGCGCCGATGTGGAATTCGCCGTGCTTTCATTTGCAATGTTCGTCAATTAAACCGGCTGATTCAATTTCATCTTTCCGCATTCTCATTTCGCAGCTATCACGCGAATATTATATCAAATTGTATCCGTCTGGTTATTAATTTAAGAGAATATATCCCATTTGGTCCGAAAATAACTATTTTCAATTTTTTGCATTGCCATCTCCAGTCACGTTCTATCGAAACGTGAAAATAAAGCAATTTTATCGATCACCGAATACGTCATTCAACACAAGTGTAGAAAACATTCGTAGAGTGGCACAATAAAAATTGCAACAATTACAAGAAAAATTCATAGCTAAAGTGTGAATAATAGAACGTGATTAACGAGCCCTACTTTCCGTATTCATTATCGCGCGAAAGAAATAATAGCGTGTCGGTGCATACACCTACCTCTACCACTGCGAGCGTCTGACAATGAGTATGCGTCTGTCTGTCTGTTTCTACTGCAGTTCCGGACGCCGTTAATCGCTGTTCATTTAAAGATTCTAAAATACATCATATCGCTCATTTGCTACAACGACACTGTTATATTCATAATATCAAATGTAGATACGAATTCGAGTTATTTTTAATCATTTTTTAAATTGTCATTGTTCATACTCAATATGTCGTTAATTTAACTAACACAATGGAATTAAATATTTTAACTCAAGAAAATTTATTGAAGAAAGATATAAAGTTTCGCCTGTTTTTCTGCCAAAATAAAAAAGTTCCAAGATATACAAATCATATATCATAATAAAAAAACTAAACGGAGTCAAGTGAAGTATCGCTTATATTGGGGAAACATTGAAAACAAAGAAATCACTATCAGCAACAATAAATCCAATGTATATATACATATCACACATTTATTAATAAAGTTGTTGCGTAAGATATTAAGAGAATTAGACAATAAGAACTGTAATATAAAACTTGGAATTTTTTGAGCGATTGACGAGCGACAAACACTCCAATGTAAATAATCATTTATTTCAATAACAAATATATTTATCAAATTATATATATTTACTTCAGTATTCACAATAAAGCTTCTATTGCTTAATTCCCGATATATCTTATTATTACTTATATACATGTTGTGTGTTTGTGTGCGTGCGTGCGTGCGTGTGTGTGTGTAATTTCTTTTATGTTCGATTTCTTTTATGTTCCCGATGTTTTTCCAAGATAAGCGATATATCATTCGAGTCCGCTTAAGTAACTCTTTGATATTATATAATATATCATCTATCTCTTTTTTTACAAATAACATCAAAACAACAATTATTACCAATTATATCAAACTTGTATTTCAAAATTATAAAATTTTAATAATTCAAAACATTCAAAACATTCATTTCCTAGAAAACTTTGTTTTTTTAGTAATATCATTGTAGCAAATGAATGATATTATTTCAGTATTACAATTTTTATCTAACATCTCTAAAGAATCTATCATTAACGAAACGTTACACCGGAGCGCAAACGAAAAATCACCCGAAGCGATCGACACGTGGAAAATAACGCGAACGAAACGTGTGTTACAAGTAACATGACTGCAAGAAAGAACTTATCGGTGCAACGAAATTGAAGCGGAGCTGGTAAGAAAAAGCCAGCTTGAAAGACGAAGAGATGAGGAAAGCGAAGAGAGAGAAAGAGATGAGACGGGGTAGAGTGTGAGTAGAAAAATAAAGTGAATAACTTCGGCTACGTGACTTTCTAGGGCATATCGAAAGATTGATATACTCCTTTCGTCACTGCTACTACGCCTGGCGAGACAAACACGCTCGAGTTCTGACCTGGTGGATACAGAATTTGCAGGGGAACGCGTAGATAGTCAACTCGCTCTTTATCAGCTTCATGCGCTTCGTAACTTACCACATTGCTCTTCCGACATCGTCCATCGATCACCATCGACGTACCGAATGTTCGCGATAGCGTAAAGTAAAGGATCAAATTGATGCGCTTATTTAATTGTTATTCAATTGTACAGACATCGATTGCCACAATGTTGTAAATATATGTATATAGATACATACATTTTTTTAAATGCTTCAATTATTTTTTTACTTATTATTTCAATAATTTTTTTAATAAATTGTAATATTACTTCAATTGTAATACTTATACTCAAATTTATATACTTGAATTTCAAAATTAGCTAAATATGTTTTATACATAATCTTATATCTTATCATTGCCTTAATCCGTTATTCATTATTCAAAATTCGACATATTATTTGAAATAAATTTATTTTCTAAGAAACTAATTTTAGCAAATAAAAAATCGAATATATAATCTCACATTCGTTGTTGCATGTTTT
>NW_017259315.1:205739-208001 GCF_001594045.1 Atta colombica | reverse complement strand
GATATATATATATATATATATATATATATATATATATTTGCACGGGGAAACATTGCTGCGCGCGTGCAGAAACAGCCGTGCGATGACGACGCCTAGTTCTTACACGTCTCAAATAGAAAAATAAGCTTCATTTTTCGTCGGTAACGTTGCGAAACGTCACACGAACGCCCAGAATTCCACTTATTTTAAAGCCGATGTTGTTCTCGCACTTCGCCGGAAGTACGTGTCACTCGGTACAAAGCGAAGCCATTTCCCGCCACGTATCTCTCGGTTAACAGCTTTAAAAGAGATGATCGTTGTTCGCATTCTTATTGATGTCGCTTTTATGAGTCGATATTTTTTTAATTAAAAAAAAAATAACTCTGATAGAAAATAACTCTGATAGAAATTTCATGCATTTTTTGAGCAGTTACAAAACAGTTATACCAACTTCTGTCTAGTAACTGAGAAAAACAATTACTTAGTATCCCAATCAGGATGTAATACTTTATTTGCAGTTACTGCATACAAAAGTTGCGTAAAATCTGAATCCAATTAGTGAATAGAAACACAACAAATAATAGATATTAAATGATTGATTAATAAGCAAGCCACATAAAGCTCATGAAATAGACAGAATAGAACTCTATCAAGTTCTTGTCCATTTTCTATTCAGTATTGGCACAACTAATGAGAATACAGTAATATTAGATAGTACGTATAACTGATATTCTAGGAAAACTGCATATTTCTACCAGGGAAGCATAGATGGAAAGGAACAGAATATCATATCTGTCAATCAATTAAGAGAAATAGTGCTACTTTTATTAAAGTGGATTTTAATGCTTAATAATACTATAACTAAAAATAATACTAATAATAATATTTTTGTAAATTTTTGCAAATATATTTTTTCCAGTTTTTCTATAAACTGTGCGTCGATTTGCAGTTTATTGAATACACTTGAAATCACAAATTAGATTGATTATCAATTTTAATAATAATGCTAATAAGCATCTTAAAACATATAAATAATTTATTATAATAAATAGTATATACCTCAACCAGGATTTGAATTGCTCAGCCTCGGTAGTCGAATTGATATGACTCTTCATCTTGAAGAGTAGAAAGTTCGAGATTCATTTTCTGACTGTAATATTTTTCGCAATAAATTATTTATAGGTTTTTAAGATGCTTATTATTATTAAAATTGACGAGCAATATAATTTGAGATATCAATATTTTAACTAAAGCTATTTCAGCTAAATTAAATTTAAAAATGTATCAAGAAATAGCTCAAACGATTAAATTAACATATAAAATAGAGAGCCTCGAGCTAAATAACAGTATATTATATTAAAAACAATTTCATATAATACATATACAAACGTTTTGATCTAAACACGAGGTCATTTTCATGAAAATGAAAATGACCTCGTGTTTAGATCGAAACGTTTGTATATGTATTATATGAAATTGTTTTTAGTATATTGTTATTTGGCTCGAGGCTCTCTATTTTATATGTTGATTTTAGCTTTAGTTTGTGATTGCGTTTCAAGTTCGACATACCAAAGTCTATTTAAGTCACTTCTTTGATATAACTAAATATAGACCAATATATTTAAAATTAAAGAAAAAATAAAAGTATACAGATAAAAAGGAACAAAATATCATAATTACTATCGTTAATTATTGTTACAAACCAATTTTTTTTTGACAAATATCAGAATTATGTTCCTTGACAAATATTCAAAATTAATTTTGACACATTCTTTTAATTCAATAATGATTCCAATAAAAAGTTATACTTATAAATGTACTTGTACTTATGATACAATTTAAACAATTTTTATTATATATAAATTATACATACATAAATTTTCTATATATTTTATTTTTGTAAAATCCTTCTTCAACATAATTGAACATTTTTTAATATAATATCTCGAGTAACAAGATGCCAAACATAATCAACATTTTTAATGCGCTCTTAAACATTAGCTTCGAATTCGGCTATAACTGATTAAAAAAGATTGTTTTCCATGATGTATTTTCTGCTTTCTGTGCCAAGAATGGCAATTCAATCGTTATATCTGATTCTTTTTTGAGTTATCACGCTTTGAAGACAGTTCTATTTGAATATTAAATTTACCGAGATCAATACCGTAGCGAATCAATGTCAAATTAATCGAATTAAATTATTAAAATCGTCCTTGATATCACACAGTAAAAACATTTTTTGTGCTCATCTCCTTATTAAAATTTTTATGTTGAATTTTTTTA
>NW_017259315.1:193642-205639 GCF_001594045.1 Atta colombica | reverse complement strand
TAGTTTAATCTATTTAACATATTATAATATTTATTTTACTAAGAAAATATTCCACGAGCTGTTTCTAAATTGTGTCAAAAAATGTGTTTTTGTATTAATTTTTATATTATATAAATATTTATATTATATTCTAACATGTTCATCTTGTGTAAAATTAATACAAAAATTTGGATGGATTATTTGAGACATGTAAAATATGTTAAATGTAACACAAATTTTCTAACTGTGCATTGTTTTGATCAGTAATTAATTCGACCATTTTTAATCAATCACGAAGAGTTTGAAAATTATACGTAATCCCAATCAATTCTTTATCTTTTTATTATCGATACTTATTGCCATACATTTATGAATGGAAATATGCAAGCCGGTCTTCGCAGCTATTCGACAAAGAATTATCTTCCAAATCGGATAATGATTTCTTTTCGCGTGCGCGTTTTACACCATCGTACCGAGCGGAACGTTGAAAATTCTCGCAAGGATTCCGGCACTGTATAACTCTTCAGTATAAATCTTGATAATATCCTCGAGTTATACGAGACGTAGGCGGATAAAGTACAAAGCGCGAGATAGAGAAAAATATCCTGGATCATATCTCTTCCGAGAAGGCGACACGTCGAATAAAAAGTATCACGCAAATGATGGCGGATCGCGTTAACACGAATCCATCTATACGCCGACTAAGAGAATCTTGCAAATTATAAGATGAATGAAATCTATCCCCATCCCGACGCGTTGATTCACGAGTCTTTGGGAGAATAAATGCTTTCAAATCAAAATCATGTTAAAATTAAGATTATGTCATTACGTTTTCAGAAAAGTGGAATCATTGCGGGTATTGCCATTACCTCATATCTGTTTACATCATAAAAAAACCAATTAATTGCATTCGACCGCGCAAGTTACGCGCTCAGTACGGATGTCTTCCGTACACCCCTGTGAAACCCTCTCGACTTGCCGAGGGTGCTTTAAGTACTACACACTATATAGCGTCGTCTTAACGAGGGACTTCGAGTGTTTGTTTTCACAGCAGGAGAAATGAATTATTTATTCGCGAATGTCTAACAAATGTCTCTCGTCGATACCACATACAAAGTGATCTCTCATCCTGTCCCGTGTGCGATGTTATTCTCTTTATTCTGTTTATTTTAACATATCGCTTCCTTAAGCAACATCTCAAAAAGATAATTATTCGAATTATTACCATAAATGAGTTAAGTAGATATTACCCTATCAACCAAAGAATGTGAATAACGAATGTGAATAACTAATTTAACTTCATAAAAAATCGTAGCAACTCAGAAAGAGTGATTTTGAAAAAAATTGTTACAACTTAAAAAGGCTGATTTTTTTTTAATACAATGTGAATACATACTTGTACAAAGTGGCCGCAAAGTTTTGTGTTTATTAAATCATAAATAAAATATATTTAAAAAAAACAAAATCTGAAGTGTTAATTATATCTTATTAAAAATAATTAACATATGAAAAATAGCCACTTATAGTCAATTATTTGATACAAACTTTAAGAGACTTCGAGTCAATCAACGATGGCCGAATACCTTTCCACAGATAAATTCTTCTGGACAGCCAATAGAGAGAGAAGAACAGAAAAGAGAGAAGAAGAGAAGAATGGCCAAATAATGGTTTTCAATTCACCAACCGATAAAAATCTTTCGTTGCAGAGTCTTTTGGATATTTAGTAAGATGTTAACAGTGCTAACACTCCACAGTTTGTTTTCTAAATAAAATAGCAAGATGACGTCAAAACAATGATAAATAATATCAGCTTACTATCTATAATTTAATAAATACACAAAATTTTGTGATCAATTTTATTCTATATATTCTTTATATCAATTTTATTTGATTAATCAATGTTTTTTTGTCAAGTTATACAAAATATTATAGTTTTTTCTTTTTCTAGGAAATTTAATTTTTTGTATGGTGTTACTCTTTTAAAATAAAAGAACAGTATAGATTAAATGTAATGAGATTAAATTCTTATATAATATAAAAATAAAGACACTCGGCTGCCAACTTACAAAAGTAAAAAATAATTTTTTGTCTTAATATAAGTCGGATAATAAAGATAAACACAGTAAAGGATTATTTGACTTAACAATGCTTCTCAGAAATAATTTATGAGATAATCACTAAAAGAAATAAACGCTTTATATCATGCTTTATACTTTAATATCTCAAAATTTCTGCAGCATTAAATACAAAAAGAAAAAAACGCTCAAACGTGCATCTCGCTATTCTTTCACGGATTCATTGCCATTGTCTCAGATGGGAATCCACGGCGAAGATAACACGATATTCTGAAGCATTTATTTAGGAACATCTGAATTATTTATTTATAAACGCTTAACGAGCCGTCACCGGCTCGGTTCTCCTCGCCTTTTCATTCGACTTCTCGTTTTCTTTTTCTCTTGTCGCGTAATTTACGCGCGACTTGGGTGTACTGTGGTCGATGTAGCAAGAGAGAATGAGGGTAACGCGATGCAAGACCGGACCAAAGTGCAAAGGAAGGAAGCTGAGAGGACGAACTTTCGCGTTGGCCGTCCAACGAGCCGTTGCCGTTGCAACCGTTGTTACGAAAAAGGAAAAGACTTGCGACATCCTCAAATAAAAAAAAAAGAAAGAAGAAGAAGAGAACAGAAAAAGTAGAAAGAAAAAGTCGAAAGAATGACTTTGTTGAGCTAACTGTCAGTTATTATTATGCTGGGTTTAAATCTGAGATACTTAAGAAAAAATTAAAGAAAGAATATAACCTTCTAAGCCCATGTGTGTGATTCTTCTCTGGCAATCTTAATATTTACAGTTATTTTAAGGTCTTCAGTCGCGTTTAATAACGTTTTAAACTTATCTGAGAAAATATAGGAAAAGGAATTTGGACAATGAGACAAGCCACAAAGATGCATGTGCAATCAAAAGATTGATGCTCAAACTTGAAGCTTACGACAAGATGACAACATCCACTAAGCAGATTTGTCATAATTCTACATTAACGATCAATGCTACATTTATATTCTTTTTTTACTATTGGCAATTTAGAAAAATATACTTCTTACATTTCTGTAATACTTATTTCTATTTTATTTTCAACAATAATTATTTTTAACAAAAATTTTGCTTCTACAACTTTCAATCCATCCATTCTTAGCAAATATTTTTCTAAATTGCTAATAATAAAAAAAATAATACACAAATGTAGCTAACATAACAATTGATCGCTAACGAAGAACTACTACAGATCTGCTCAGTGAGTGTTGTCACGTTATCAAGCTTCAAGTAACTTGAGTGTCAGATTTCTGATTGCGCATGCATTTTCGTGGCTTGTCTCACGACCACAGATTTATTCGCCTGCACAGTCTGAATCTTCACTTCACATCGAAGTAACGATTTTCAAATTGGGGAAAGAGGAGGAATTGAAACAATTAAAATAATTTGTTGCTTCCATATGCAGACACTGCTAAATCAAAATAATAATCATAAATAAAATATATTTCTTCATAGTAATCTATTTATAGCATAATGTATTTTTCTAAACTACTAAAATAATAACAAAAAAATATACACAATAGCAACAATAAAGATAAATATAATTTTACATATTGAATGTAAAGCACTTCGTGATCATAAAATGTACTCCAATATTATTAAAATTATTAATTGCTCAAAATTTCACTAGGCATTTTGTAGCATTTATCTACTATTATCCTGTCGCAAGCTGCAAAATTACCAAGCAGAATAAGCAGAGACTAACTTCGTGTAGCGAACAGTCGACACAACCGTTGCGATAAGCCGACAATAGGAAAAAAATCGCGTCGACACGGATTAACGTGATTAACGATCTGCCACATTTATACGCAACGACCGATGGTGAAGTCGCGTATCCGCACAATCCGTCTACTAAACACCGAGCCGAGAGCGGAAGCGGAAGTGGCGGCGATGTAAATTAGCATTGTGGGCTTTATGCAATGACGTCATTTAAATAATACCACCGGCGTAAATTCTACAAGAATAAGATTTATCGTCGCTTTCAGTTATAATAAACGAAATAATAATTGATGTATGTCAATAACAATTACTTTGACATAATGTTTTATAACAAAATTTTAAAATTTTATCATCTTAAATTTTATTTTATCCTCTTTATTAAGAAAATTCTCCAGCTTAAAAAAGTGGAAGAGAATTATATGATTTTTCTTATTTTAACATAAGAGCATAAGGAATGCAAAATATCATGCCATTTTTTTTTAAATAAATAATGAATAAAATTTAAGCAGTAAAACTATATATAATATGTTATTAAATATTTTCTTTATAATAAAAATAAATATTTATGTGGAAGGATATTGGAGAAAAATTGTTTACATATAATAATTATTTAAATTTAATTTAGATATTAATAATTTTGGTGGCAATGATGCTGCCATGTTTTCATTAGTTGCCACATTTTCACAGTGACGTTATATTTAAAGAAAACTGACAATCATTTCATACTCTTACACCAAGGACCGTGGCATACAAAAAAATTAAACAGTAAGCGAATTGACCGATCACAGTAAAGTCATAAGTAAAGTCATAACGTAAGCAGTAACTAATCCAACATGATTTTCTTACTGTTTACATCTTACTGCCTTAAGTTTTTTTTGTACCATGACCCTCAATGATAAGGCGAAACTTTATTTGTTTAATTTCAAAATGATCTTTTCAAAATTCTATTCTTTTATATCCATATATCTCTTTAAAATTCTTATATTTTTTTTACTTTATTAATTACTTAAAACAGTCCTCCTCATAAAAATTTATTAAGTCTTCTCATAAAATTTATTATTTAAATAAGTTACTTTAAAAATTTATTTAAAGAGAACTATACGGTCAAAAAATCTGAAAAGATTCAAGAATGCCTACATAATTAATTGCAAACTTATTCTCAATATTTGATCAAATCCTTATATTATGCAAAAAGACTAAAGATTCTCCTTAAGTTACAAAAACAAAAGTTTCCTGTTACATTTCCTTTGTTTATATTTCACCTCTTTGAAGTCGTAATAAGAAAAAGTATTATAATAAACTAGATCGATATTATGTTAAGTATTAAGTCGCAACCTCTTTGTGTCTGAAAATGAAAGAAATACGACTCGTACGTGTTCCATTCAAAATCTCATATGCACATAATGTATTATGGTCAATTTAAGTTAAATAGCTTTTGAAATAAAACCATTAGCCCTGGATGTGTAATGTGCGATATGATGTAGTTTACGGTAACTCGAAACCTCTTATGCAGTATTAATCTCCCATTAGTTTTCATAAATGAGAGTAGTAGTTCTTTTTGCAAAAAGTCCTGACACTTTATTGTCAAAAATTTTTTTTAACTTTTATACAAAACGCGTCATATTACTGTTATTAATGCAATTATTATTGTTATAATTACCACATTTAGTTTATTCTGTACAAAAAATATATAATTAGCCCTGAAACTGATTATAATTTATAGTCGTTTTTAGGGAGTAACTATATTTTGTATATAATTATTATCAAATTAAAGAAGAAACAAAGACTCAATGGAATTAAATTTAAATTAATAATAAAAGGGCTCTCTCAGCCAAATTAGGTTTTAATGCTAGTTAAAACTAAATTCGAAAGAAATCATATGAATTGTAAAAATAATATAAATTATAAAATGATGACAATTACAATGATATAAAATATAAAATCATAATAAATCTTTCATTGAATCATCCTCAGTGTTATATAAATAAAAGAAAAAAAATAAAAGATAAAAATTATGATCGCAGATAACATCTTGAATAAAAATAATATTTATCATTTATTATTTATTAATTACATTGTAACAGTAACAATGGTGCACTGTAAAATAATTATAGTTAGAAACATCATTTTTACAGTGCTCCTAACCATAATAATTTTGCAATGCAACTATAGTCACAAATATCAAACTTCCTCTCAACAGAATTAATTATTCTCAACAGAGAATTAATTATTCTAAGCTCTTTTACGTGCTAAATTACAGAGTGACTGCGTACATCACTTAGCGCTGACAGGGTATCCATATGCGCAATTGTTTCCGCAAATAATAACGTCATAACGTATCAAGAATGAAATTCTGGAAGACAGACTGCAGATGCGCTCGTGAAAGAGAAATCCGATGCGACAGGTGGTGGGTAGCTGCGACGTGCAGGCATGCATATTTAAAAATGCATTTGACGACGATATTAGTGGACGATAGTAGTGTCGTGCCGCGACTCTAATAGACAACGTAATGTCTCTCGTAAATGAGCGAGATCGCATCGACCGTTATAACGCCATTATCTATCACTCGTCGAGTTCTCATGTGTCGCGGCCGTAACAGCTTGCACGCGACACGACATTTTGACGCTCATATAAGCGCAGCTTGTAATTCGAGCGATTATCATTTCTGAGTTCGACATCAGCGGAGGCTTCGATAACACGTCCGTAAACAGAATTTTGCCTCACGTACATATAGCTCGGTACATATAGCTTATGATATGGACGAAAGCTCGGATACCCTCGTCAAGGCGAGTACCGAAAACATTTGCTTACGTTTTCCCAGAAACCCTATTATAACAGAATCTAACCACCAGAATTCTGCTTAGATAACTTAAAATTATCTAAATAAAGATAAGATAAATTGACAAAATAAATACATATAAACGCAGAGATAAAATAGAGATGATTTTATATTAAATTTATCTAGATAAAAGATGAAATTATAATCATTTTATCTAAATAAATTTAAAATAATATTTCTATATTTATATTTTTAAAATATAAATCTATATTTCTCAAAAATAAGAGTTATTCAAATGTTCTATTGACAAATGATTTCTGCGTATGTATGTGCATACATATATCTGTTGTCCAGATACTCACTGGCATCGATGATAGCAAGATATATTATACTTGAGAAAAATCTATTTGATATATAGATAAAAAATAAAAGTATAATTCTTTAGATTTAAATCCTAAACATAAAAGTACTTCAATGTTGTGCTTCCTTCTTTTAATGTAAATATAAAAAAAAGAAAGTAACAGAAAAAGATAATAAAAATAAACAATGCTTCAGCTCTTATTATGGAATATGTATTATCTCTACCTTTATTTTAGATAAGATAGATGCTATCTCTTTTAAATTAATGTCTCAAGTTTAATATACTGGCTTAAAATTTTAAAATATTTGATACACATCGATTCAATGCTCAGAATTACAAATCCTGAACAACACTGATCCAACAACATTAAACATAAACATCCAGTTATAAAAATAGATATTTTTAAATTCTACGCCGCGTCAGTATACTAAATTTGCTACACATTAAAACAATTTAAAAAAGATTTATTTCATAAAAAAAACATTTATTTCATCAATAATCATTAATAAAAATAGAGATCTATGATAAATTAAAGTGAAATAGTACGAATACAGCAAAAAAGTATACGTATGGGTATATACGTATTCTCCTTCCTAGGATTTTGATAAAAGCTCGTGGCTAGACTTTGTAGAGTCCTTAATCCTACGGAATGCATCTGCAGGATGCACGATGTTTCGCTCGAATGTCAAAGTCTCCAATGAATTCTCCCAAGCGTATTTTGCAGAGGTAATTAACGTAAAGTAAACTTAACGGCGCGAGTAAATGAGATACGCGCTCACAGAAGATACAAGGAGGAAATAATCGAAATGAAACAAATTGATCTATTTTATCGCAAGTACTAACTTTATGGCTACGTCTCTTCGAGGGATAGATCTAATTGCATCGAAGTTTCGGCGAAGCCACGGTTTTCCACCAAAGATCTTTTACTTTTATTGTTCCACTTTCATGATATATCTACTCTTTTCTCTTTTCTCTTATTTAAGACATATTTTTCCATGCTCGCGAACTATACCGATAAGAAACATCAAGCAAATAGTCAAGTCGTCGTATAAATGGAAACTTTCCGAAATGCAACGCAATTTCTGAATTCATTCACTTCGACTAATTCCGTAAAAAAACTTTGTAGATCGACGGAGTGGCCGGCCGCATCTTACTCTTTAAAGCTAGTCTTCTTTTTTCTTTTTCTTTCGCCATTTGAGTCGACTTTTCTTTGGAATTCTGTCCGAAGAAGTTTAGAGGAGGAGAGTATATCCGACGCGGCGTTTCTCGCCGCTCAATGTTACTTGGTGTTCTCAATTGATAATATCCTTTGAAACGCCAAGACGAATAACTGACAAAATGCAGAAGTTTTAAATACAGTCTACGTAAAATACAAAAAACGGTTTCATAACGTTCTGAGAAGTTTTTTTCTGTCTAAATTCTGTACCGTGAACATTTTATGTTTATGTTAAAATTGAGTCTTGTTAAAATTTTTCTGTTGAACTTTTAATACATCCGAGTGTAATTTAACATAATGTAATTACTTTATATATTCTCAATGTTAAAATAATATAATTATGAGTAAATATACAAATAATATAAAAACAATGTAATTTTGAAATGTAAATTGTAAAATAAAATATATGTGTCAATATAATATACTGTAAATGTTATTTTTAGTGAAGAAATATACTTTTACATTTGCTTTCAAATTATATCAACTTGTTATATTTTTTAATTAATTTTTTAATATTAATTATTATAATTTTTAATTATTATAATTATTATAATTTTTAAATATTTCTGTCTAACATATCTTGTGTTAAATTAATATAAAAATTTGGATGTATGTTTGAGATATATAAAATATGTTTTTAACACAAATTTTCCAATGGTAATGTAATAAATTTTTTAAAAATTTGAATGTACATAGTTAGAAAATTTTTGATAAATTAAATAAATTTCACGTGTCTCAAGCGGCCCATTCAAATTTTTGTGTTAATTTATCACAAAATGAATATATTAAAATGTAACATAACGTTAACAATTAATACAAAAAATATAACTTTGAAACAAATTGGAAACAAATTGTGGAAACATATTTCCTTAATAAAATATAATATTTATAATAAATTAAATTAATATAATATAAATGTCTATTTATTTATTCTTTATTCTTTATTTTAGCATTTACAATAAAAATTTACTATTTTTGTTTTTGTTTTTTTATTTACTCATAAGTTGTATTCTAATATTATAAAAAGATGTTAAATATCAATTCAACACAAAATATTCAAATAACATAATAACATACCTAGGTGTTAAATTAACATATTAAAAATTCAACACAAAAATTTTAATAAGAATTGTGAGTAGTTAACACAAAGTGTCTTTTTTATTCTAAATATGATATTGATGCAATTAAAGATTTGTTCATTATTTCAGCGAGAAGGCTCGTGAATGCGATATCAAAGCTTCCAAATGCATTTTAAACTATCGAAAACTATCGGAACGACTAGAAATTTTCAACGAGAACTCACGGAGACCGACCTATGCGCACCAATAGAATTTTTTTCTGAAATATTCCGATCCCGCTGAAAAATGGAGAAAAGAGAATAGTGGGTAACGTGGAAATACGTATTTCTTGTATTCCCGAGCGAGTCCGTCGCGTATATATACATGACTACGCGACGAGAAGCTTAAAATAATCCACGCTTCGGGAACAAGTAGATTTTTCACACTGCGAAGCCGAAGCGATCTCCCTCGAAATATCCGATACGTTGAATTGTGCACCATTGATCGCGATTATTCCCGTTGCATCAGTCCTCGATAATACCTACAAAGCAATAAGAAACGTTCTCCGGAAACATAATTCGTCAGTTAAAACAATGATTTTTTTTCGTATGCGAGCAAAAAATCGATGACAGATTACTAAAAGGGTCTTTTTAATTCTGAATTAGAAAAAAATTAAGATTAGAAAGGAATTCTCAAATGCATTGATGAAATTAGTTTTTAAAGAAGTTATTTCCTAGTATAAAAATACAATTCTATTTAAGTTCTTTTTGAATTTGACAGTTTTAGTTCGCTGTTATTGCGAAACGTAAACGGACGGAGTTAAAATAAAATATTATGCCGCGTAAAGTTTTCAGCAGAGCTCGAGGAAACTTCTGTGACGGGAGCGAGAGTCGGTTTACTCTAGACCTTATATTCGTCGAGAAAATGTAGCTGACGAGCGCCGCGAATCACGGATGTGTCAAGATGCATCCGCGTGAAAATCAACCTTAAACATTTTGGCGTTAAGTCGGCAGCGCATTTTCTCGCTTACTTAAGCTGCTTCTGTTTTCAAGTTTGCGAAGTAGTCGGAGAAGGCTGGACAGGCAAACAGAGGACGTTTTCTGCAATTCTTAACAGTCCGACTTGCATTTAGCGAGCACATCCCGCTTAAATGAATAAAGATTCAAACGTTTAAATTTTCTCAAACAGATAATACATGTCCCGTTTGAAATAAAAATCGAACCATATAACATAACAACGATAATCGTCCAGAAATTTATATGTCCATTCGTTATTTCCGTGCGATATAAATCGTAGAGAAAATCCAGCTTATATCAAAGACCCCTAAATCAAAAGCTAACTACACAGGGCGTACAAAAGACAAGCGCATAACGATCCACGCCGGAAGAGCGTATCTCTTTCCAGTTGAGATTTATCGATCGACCAGGCCAGGTTCAAGCAAGCCGTGAACGCCGCGCCGCTTCCGCGCCTTCGATTCAATTTCCCGCGAGCGAAGGTGGTTTATGATTTGTGGCACATATTTCCGAGGCATCGTGTGCACCCTCCACGGCACGGCGCCTCGCGACACGGTATCATCGCGACGATGGAATTAACAGAGCAGCGCAACCTGCGCCATGAATATGAAACAGTTTCGCGGGGTGCAGGAATAGGAAGCACCTATCCCTGTATAGCGGAATTAAAATCCTCATAGAGACTCGATTGCTGCGCCCCGGTGATTGTCTCGCGGTTGCCAGAAACAATCTTGGATTGATCTTTCAATTATCGAATCAAGACATTTGAGCTGCATTCTTTCTCTTGTTCTTGTTCGCGCCCGATCGCGTCTTAAATCATGAGCGTAATAACCACGTACGCGATGGCAACGCGGGGGCTTCTAATAACAGTGGCAGGCCTCGCGATAAAAATGAGGATCACGTTGGTCGGGTTAAAGTTCTATAGTCGCCGCGCGGCGCCTCCGTAATTTATCAGACGGAAAATATGCTTCGCCGCAAGCCGACGTCTTTTATTTCCCGGAGATAATTTGTATCTGTTACACGCGCTTTATCGAGGAGACTCAACTTATCGTTATCTCTTATACTCGACTTACTTTCTTCTAAAGATTTCATTTATTTAATAAGGTGTAAAAACAATTCTAAAAAGTCGAGCTATTATCTTAAAAGCACTTATATTTTCAAAAGTGATATCAATAATCTTTGCAAGAGTGTATCTCGTAAGAATCGTACATACAACAATATCTTAATGTATTTTGAAAATTAATTGTAATTAAAAATCGCAGAAAATTAGAAGTCGCGATTTTGCCGATATATTATAGATGGACTAGCAAAGCATAATAACCGCAACATTTTCGCGATTTTTAACTAAAATAAATCTTTTAATTTAATTTTAACAATAATTGTCACAAAAAAATATATAAATAATCTTTAAGACAGTTTCCTCTTTTACCAAAAATTGGTAATGTCAGATGTTGGTTAAATTTGAGATCTCAAATTTTATTAATTAAATCAATAATTTTTAAATTTGGAATAAAATTTTATCCGATGAACCAACCTTCTTCGCCATCGGATTTTAATATCTCTTTCTTTTTTACATGTTAATTCATTTATATATAAGCCGACAAGCATGAAATCTAAATAGAAATATTTTCTTATTAGATTAATTTACCATATCAAGTTTATTTCTAATTTAATACAGTAGAAAAAATAGATTTTAATATTCTAATTAATTCGTGACTCACCAATACGATGTACAGCAGCGAAGTTTTAAACTACATTACAAACTACTGACCTGTAAAATTATAAAA
>NW_017259315.1:191807-193542 GCF_001594045.1 Atta colombica | reverse complement strand
AAATTTTTTCTTTTTTAAAATATCTTATATAAAATTCTAAATAACAATAAAACTCTTCTCTAATTTTTAATTAGATCAAATAAACTCGTTGAAATAAAATAAGTGCAATATCGCAAATAATAATGTTTAATTAATACATTAATTACCTCATGTTGCTGTGTAGACGCCCGATGCCTCCTAGGCCTGCTTCTCTCAGGTTTCTTCGTTGCATTCAATACTCGCGAAAACCCGATTGATTACAACGCGCTTTCACACTAATTACCAAGATACAACGATCACACAACACCTCGCAAATACTTGGAACGTTAATATACGCAATGTAGAATCCTGCAAAAGACATTATTACAAAATTTATTATGTTTTATTATTATAAATGGATAATATATACTATAGATAATATATCAACCGAATTATTTAATCCGATGATCATTATCTCAATTTTAATCTCACAAGAGCGATAAATTGCATTTCGATCCGCGAAAGTTTTCAAAGTGTGCCATAGAGAAATAAATTCCAATGTAAGTATCAGAAAAATAATTACCATTCATTTATTTCTTTTTAATATTTTTTTATTTCTTTTTCTTTTCTTTCTCTTACATTTTATGTTTTACCTAAGACATTAACAGCAGTCGTATTGATGCCTCGCCATTTGCATCATTTCATTCACATTTTTATTTTCATATAATCTTTATGTAAAACTGTTCATATGCAATAAATTAAATTAAATTAAATTAAATTAAATTATCACACCGAAATAAAAATAATTTCCAGCCCTGTAATACTTAAATAAACATGCCATGTACCTACTCTCATAAATAGTCACTAATTGAAGAAGTTAATTAACCGTATAACGTTTCCCATTCATTCGTAAGGAATAGTCTCAATTGCGTTTCAAAACATAAAATGGTCGTAGAACGAAGAGTAATTCGAACAACTAATCAGCTCGTTCAACCGTTGCTGTGCAAATGATAAGGCAGGAACATTTCGTGAAAAACAACATGTTATACACAAGCACCAAGAATTGTTTACAACGGCTGTTAGGAAATGCTTGACACGCGTTATATTACGCAGAAAATATTTCGTTGACATATTATGAATTTAAACAATAGACAGGCAGCAGCTATCCATTTACTTCAGTCTTTCAGCTTATATGACTCCTGTGCGCGTATCAGTGAGTGATAGTGTGACCTCGATCCGAACGGTAAGTAAGTTATTGTAAACTATTTATCTTCCAATCGAGAAAGTATTTATGTAAATTGATATTTATTATTATTATATTCATTATTATTATCTTTTGTCTAAACGTCTCGAATAAAGTGAGAATTGAGATCGTACAATTTCGATAAGTTAAAGCTGGGATTGATAAATCAAGAGATTGAATCATTGCAATAAACAACTTAATTTTATTTTCACTTCATTTTTAGAACACAATCTTACATCTCTTAAACGTAAGATGTTAAAAAAAAATGATAATAATCAACTTTGTAATTATTCTTGCGATTTAAATAATAAATAATAGATTTAATGATGCTTTTAATTACATTGAAAAAGATTGAATTGATTTAATCATTTTTTTAAATAAAGTATAACTAATCGACCATTTTTTTCAAGTTTTTATTTAAAAAATCTTTTTAAAAATAGTGTCTCGAAAGAGATATTTACAGATATTATTGCCTAACTTCGATTGTTCATGCATAATAAATGGATGATACAAATACCATTACCCAACTTGGTA
>NW_017259315.1:172217-191707 GCF_001594045.1 Atta colombica | reverse complement strand
TCTCTCTCCCCCCCCCCCCCCCCCCCTCTCTCTCTCTCTCTCTCTCTCTCTCTCTCTCTTATATTCATTATATTCTCTATTGTTCATTATTAATAAATTCTAATTAATGTTTATTTTTTATAAATAAGATTTTTTTATAAAAATCTCTCCTTTCTATGAATATTCTTCACACTCATTGTATTTATATTAAGATTTTTTAGTTTAAAATTATATAGAGTCAAAAATTAATTAATGAAAATAGTTACTTAAGATACTTTCATACTCAGCAAGAAAATGTGAATTGTAAAATAAATATTGTATTTCTGTTTCTTGTGAACATATTTTTCTTTTTTAATAACTATGCTTTACGAACATTTTAATATGTAATTTTATCGAAAATCTGCAATAAAAAAACTTTGTTATAAAATATAAAAATTAAAATTTGTATATTTTACAAATATCGTCATAATCTCTACATTTTATGGAATAAAATCTCATTCTAAGAGAGTAGTAAAATACAATCATTTTCACTCTTCTCCAAAAATGGCTGCATTTGCGCTTTCTCGGAGTGAGATTTTGCTTTAAGAAATTTAAAGCGTAACATGCTTTTGTTTAATATTTATTTAGTCCCTATTTCCCTTTTTAATTTTTAAATCTATAATGTTTCTAATGTCAAAATAAATCGGAAAACAATTAATAATGTCCACTACGCTGTTAATAATAGTGATTTCAATTAGGTTATAAAACATCCCAAATAATCGTTTAGATAAAAAACTGGAATGACTCCTGGTTAAACTATTCATAATAAGATTCAAAGATCTTATATATGTGAACTGTATCTCTCATAAAACTATAAATAGAGAAACGTTTTTAAATAAATATTTTAAATTTCACAATATACAACTATTGAAAATTGCAAAAGGACGTTTCGAATTCTTATTTGTATCTTCCAATCGCGTCCCATGCCGTTGATCCTATTCCATTTTATATCGATAAAATGCTTAAATATTGTCTTCTGTTCAGATAGATGAAATCGCGAGGGAAACCTGTTGAGAACGACGTAGAATATCAAGTTTGCGAAAAGATAAAAAGGCAGGATGCGATATGCTTCCTCGCTGAAAGGATACTTGCACACTTACGGTTTGCCGTCGTGTCGAATATATTTGACTGGAGATTCGAGAATGGAGATAGAGTTAAAAGCTTTCATGTGTTAGAAATGCTGGACATGCGATATTTCCGCGATGCTTCGTTGTATTTTTTACTCTTTTTTTTATATTTTTTACGCCATTTCTCCCGCAATGCGCAATCCGTTCGCGATTAATCGCGATATCATTTCTCTATTACATATGTTCCTATATCGGGTAACACCGATGAAACCAAATATTTGCGCGTATCGTTGAATAATATAAAATAAAATATCCATATCAAATATAAATAAATCTAGAGACAAATTGAACTTTATAACCATTGAGCTTCGCAAAAAATTGCCATTTAAAAAGTTGCATATTTTGCATTAAATAAAAAGTGCATCGGGCGTTACTCATTATATCTCAACGATCCACTCGCGTTTTACGTGAATTCGAGAGCGTACAAAAATAGCAATACTGTATCACTTCGTGAAAAAAAATGTATATAATAATGTGGGAAAGAGAAACAAAAAATAATGTTTGAGTTACACGAGATCATTCATGACACATATGTATCGTTATAAAATTGCTATAAAATGCGACAGCAAGTTGAATTATAAATAAATAGCTAGGAAAAAGAGCACTTTATAATCCACAAACATTATTTTTATCCGTCGGGTTCTAAATAAAGAAAAATCGTTAGACGTTTGTTTTTTTTCTCCAGCAGATTTATATATTGATCATAATTTATCACGAATCTTGTCTAATATACATATATCCATCCCCATTTTTTTATGCCCTTTAACACATAGCCCTCCGTCTGGACGAAGTTTACGGCCTTGAACCTCTATTGTTCATAAGTTTTCCACCCATCGATCATCCGTCCGAGCGCGGCAACTCTCTCGAATCTATTACTATCCGAGATGCAGGTACGTATAGTTGGTACACAAAGATGGATTAGACAAATTAATAGTCATCTTCCCGCAGCGCTCCGCGGGCCTTCAAAATACATTATTTTCCCCGCGGTGCATTTTCTCAAACACGGATGATGCGCGCGAGATAATTCTTCCCTTTCCTAAGAGAAAAGGAAAGGAAAGAAAGAGAGGAAGCAGATATCGCGGAGCCAGCATTATCCCGCGACCGTTACCGCGGACAGATTTACGGCACTGAAAGATCTCAAGTCTTGATGGTATCTACCAACTCATATATTCTGCATACATTCTGAATTCAAAACATGCACTTCGAAACGCTCTTAACTCGCGAATGTAATCTGAATTTATGCCGTTCTCTATATAGATGGCTGAAAGGTGGCAGCGAAAAAAGAAATGTATTATCAAGAGTTCTCTTTTACGGCAGAAATTATATAATTTTTCGTCATTTGGATAATTCGTTCTCTCAAAATAAGATTTTCATCTCTCGAATTTTTAATGACCGCAAACATCATTTATATGTTGTGTCTACTTTCTTGCGATTCATCCTTCTTGGCTGATGTCGCGCAAATTTAAAAGGTCCGACAAGGAGAAGCCACCCCCATTTATATACAGGGAACGACAAAGCTTTCTGCTGCCCGTACTGCCCTACAGGGAAATCAAGGCGGATCACGACTTATCCTTCTTCCTTTAAAGCTACCGACATAACACACCACTTGATGTTTCACTCTAGCTTTATATTGCGAGACATAGTCACATTCAAAATACAGGTAAGGAAATAGACGTTACCTGTGTTTCTAGAAGGCACATTATTATGTGCATTCCTAATTCCGATTTTAAGTTTTCGTAAAAAAAATACATGAATTAAGAAATAAAATCGAAAAATATTTGTCGAATTTAACTAAAAAAATAATTAATGGTAAAAGATATTAAAGAGAGAGAGAGAAAGAGAGAGAGAGAGAGAGGTCAATTAACGAATAAAAGAGAGATAGGTGTTTGTTTCTTAAAATAATTCTAATTATACTTGTTAATTATAAATATGATATAATTGACAAATATAATCAGAATTGTTTAAACAAACTGATATCCATTTTGACTTAATAATAATGGTTTGTTATATTATTATTGACACGAGCTAAATAAATTTAACTCAATTGAAAAAATAATAACGTTAATGACAATACAAACTAGATAAAATTAACTAGATAAAGTTATTAAATAGTTGAGTTTAAAAAAATTTATTAATTAAGAAAATTCTTGTTTATTTGTAATACTTAGACAAATTTTGTAATACTTAGACGTGTATGATCCATCAAAGAATATTAAGTCATTTATAAACAAGTCCATTTTTATAAATAGTTTAAAAAAAAGAGCGACATCGTAAAACTGATCCTCGTCGTTGACACTTCAGTCGAATCACTTTGTAACAAAATTGATTCGTTGCAAGCAAGTTGCAGAGTTCTTCGACTCCAGCATCCTAATTAAGTTTCCATCCTAATGAAAGTGTTTCGCCGCAAAGTCTACCGACGAGACTGCTCAACCGCACTCAACCTCCCGGACAGTGCAAATCTTTTCTTAGGACTTCTTGAAAGAGATGTCTATACGAAAACGATTAAGTCCAGCCTCTCTCACGCTCACTCAAGCAAAACATCAAAGCCGACCGATCTCAATTTCGTCCTACATCAATTGCTTTTTATTTAAATTAAGTCGAGTAAATTTTATTCGAATCGTCTACTTAAATTATATTAGAGTCTTACTTATATTAGACTTATATTAGTCTTACTTATATTAGAGTCCGACCAAAACTGAACCGAAACATTAGGCTATATGTCAATTTCAACCGAAATCAAAATTGAAAAATAGAAATTCTAAAAAGGTCACATATATAGACATATCACATATTTTTTCTTCATAAATATCATAATTTATTGAAATAATTAAATTTTAACCGAAATCGAAAACCGAAATTTCGGTTGTGTCAATTTTGATAAAAGAATATAAGAGTACTTCTTCTTTATAAACATCATAATTTAACTGAAACAATAATTATACATATTAAAATTAATATTTATGAAAAAAAGCTATGATTCCAGTTAAAACTGACGCATAGTGAATGTTCAGTTTCAGTAAAAGTTTCGGTCGAACTCTATAAATATTATAAGTAGAAATTATTAATTAAGTTAACATATCGATAATCTTTCGTCAAAAATGGCACAATCGCATCAAAAACATGATTTTTTTTAATTACTACTCTATGAATTAATTAAATAAACATTACTCTATCACAAACGAACGAATTATCAAAAAACGAATGTCTGCCTAGCTGGCGCCCCTCCCCACTTAACTAAATCTTAATGAATAAATTATATAATAATGCGCTATCAGAAATTCGCAAAACAAAATTTTTGCATTCATTTCGTTTAGCTAAAAAAAAATTTTTTGTAGGGGGGACTGAGTAGGGTGTCAATCAGCTCTTCAGCGTGTTAATAATAACCGATTTAGAAAATCAAATACCCAGGATTTATGCGCTATTTATGCATTTTCATATTCACATAGTCTTAATTTTTGCGCTACATAAGGCCTTAAGGCACTTCCCTGTTGGAGCAAACAGTCATATTCATCTCCAACTCGTTTAAAATGGCAAAATTATACTATCTAACTATGTAAAATATATCTTCGATTTATGCGCTACTATTTCCAAGCAATTTCGGTTTTTGCGCTGCAACTCTTAAGAGATTTTCCTCTTGGAACAAACAATAATATCTAAATCATTAAAAATTATAAAAATACACACTTTAACTGCACCCAAAGAAAGGTTTCTTCGATTTAAAGAAATGTTTCTTTGTTATATGATTAAAGAAAAAAATTTCTTTGATTTGTGAATCAAAGAAATTCGTCATCATTTTTGTGTGCAAAATATATTTTTGTTTTATGCGCTATGAATTCAAAGCAATTGCGTTTCTATTAAAAAATCAGAGATGATAATGTAAAAGAGGTTTGAAGAAGGGAGAAATGATGATAACATAAAATGGTTTTGATAAAGTGTTCGATGAATACAATATTCGAAAAAATGAGTGAAAATATTCATTCAAATATATTTCATTTCTATACATCAAAAAACGAATAAATACTTTTAATAACATAATTGCTTGGAATATATATATATATATATCACATAATTAAAAAATATACTTTGTACAGTTGAAGCATGCATTTTCACAATTTTTAATGACTTAAATATTTTAATGACTATAAATATTACAGTTCGCTCCGAGAGGGAAGTGTCCTTAAGGACTATTGTAATGCAAAAATCGAAATTGGTTGTAAGAGCGCATAATCGAAAATATTTTTTGCACAGTTAAATAGCGTAATTTTGCAATTTTAACCGACTAAGGGACGGATATGATTATTTGCTCCAAGAGGGAAATCCCTTAAAAGATGCAGCGCAAAAATTGAAACTAATATGAAAGCGCATAAATAGCACATCCTAAATCCTGTGTATTTGATTTTCCAAATCAGTTGTTATTAACAATTGGAAAGTGACTAACAATCTATTCAGTCCCTTCCCCCCACAACAAATTTTTTTTTAGCTAAACGAAATGAGCGCAAAAATTTTTTAGGGGTTTTGAGAGCGCATAAAGAGCACATTATTATATAATTTATTAATTAAGATTTGGTTAAGTGAGGGAGCCAGCGAGGCGTAAAAAATGAATTAATTTCATCACAATTCAAAAAGAGTTTTAAAAAGAATGTTCATTACAATTAAGAAAATGCTTTTTTTTATACATTGTGAAACAAAAATTACAAAACTAATATTTGATCCTATCAAGCTATATAATATATTCTTTTTGCTAATGTTATTTGATTAATCAATAATTTTTTATCAAATTGAAAAACAGTTTTTTTCTTCTCTGGAAAATTTAATTTTTTAAGTTGTATCACTTTTGAAGTAAAAGAGCGATATATATTGTTATATTTATTATTCGTGTTTAATTTTTTTCCATGGAAGATTGTATAATACATTGTCACATTCCGCGAATTATATCTTTAGACGATGTAATTTCAATTCATCTCACAACTTTCTAAAATTCAGTTCTGAAATTTGTAGCGCATAGAAAACGCTTTACAAAATGGAAAACGAAAAAATACGAGGCAGAAAACCCTATGGATTAAGACATTCGACCGGCAGAAACCGATAACCTTTTCTAGCAGACCAGTTCCATGTGTCTATGTGTTCCTTACAGGGAATGGAGAGAGGAACAGAGAAAGGAGAGTATAGTACGATAAGGTAGCAGACGCCCGGGAGTCTAAGCCGGAAGGATCAAGGGCGAAGGTGCAAAGACGGAAACCTCCGTCGACCAAAGCTTCCAAATCTGAGAGTTGCTGATCCTCGAGCAAACTGGATTTCTATTTACATAGAATACGCGCCTGCATCTCGGGAACGTCAGCGTTGACTTTCCTGGGGACTCCCGCCTTGATCTTCCTCCGGCACTCAAATCAAAGGTCCGGGATACATTATGCCGCACGACCCTTCAAGCGCGCACATTGTCCCTGAGAATTCCGTGTGCACCGTTAATTATGGATTGGCTTGACGAACTTCGTCGTACTCGCGTCTACGATTTCCCCAAGCGCGCTGAGATGCGTCTTGCACATCGATGAGAGATTGAATATAATACCGAGAAATTGAATCGTAACTTCGAACTGAGCGATTCCACGAGCATCCGATAGTCGCAACTTCATCCGCTATTACAATGTCACTTTCAATTATTAATTTTAATGCATGAAAGGCGAAAGTACAAAGTTTAAAAGGTAAAAATTATGAAAATTGCATGGAAAAATTACGACGAAAAATGTAGCATGAATACTAGGAATTGAATTAGTGAATTTTCTTTGCTAAATATTAAAAGATCGAACCAATTTTTTAAGCTTAAAAATAACATTTTATTGATTTTAACTTCCAAATTCATCAAAATGTATTATTTTTATATAAAACATGTTACAAAAAAAAAAACAATCGCGAATCAATCCATTCCTGTGATTGAATTATTCAATTTCAAAATAAACAATAACATATTCATAGTAACATATGTATTTAGTAAATAATAAACTAAATTGGAATCAAATTAATATGTTACTTGAATTAAATTATTTAACTCTAATATTTTATTAAATTAATGGAATATTGAATAGGACCTATATATAGGAATAATTAAAAATAATATTTCTTTAACTAAATTATTTAAATTTTCATTGTTTTATTGAACAATCGACATATTGATTAGAAGCAGTGGCGACCTATAAAAATGATTAAAAATAATTAAAATCGAATATAATTTGACATAAATTTAACAACGTGAAAACTATGTCATTTTGTCGCTACATCCCACCTCACCGAGAGAGAGAGAGAGAGAGAGAGAGAGAGAGAGAGACAGATGCACTATAATTTTTTAAAGCAGAAAATTGCGTCGTTAATATGCTATCGAAATATTGCTGTCGTTTCCCATGCAGATGCGTAATAGGTGAAACAATAATAAATAACGCACCGAACCTACCAATAAATTACCATAAATCCCACAACAGAATAAATTGTAAAATACGTTCGCCATTATTATACGCACACGCGGATGCGCGCAGTCCGCACCAATAACTGCTATGTGCGCTGCTCGCCTTTCGCGCGCGCAATAAATCTGTCACATGCGTCACTACCGTGCGTTTCATCGCCGGCAACAACAACGGAAAAAAATGATTACTGCGAGCGAAGCGTTTTCGTGATAAATCCATCCCCCGAGCCTTCGACTCGATAGCCGAGGCTACTTTCTACAATACTTGGAACGAACGGTCGGTACTATGATCACTGTGCGCCGATACAATCCGGATCGACGTCGTTCGAGTATCTAATAAATCGCCACGTAAATCCATGGGTGCGATTCAATATAAGCTTGTAACATGTAATAGACTGTGCGCTTCCATTAAAGACATGAGGACAACGTAATAGGAGAAGGCAATAGTTGGTCAGACTTTTTTTGTTTATTTATGTCATGTGTGTGACGGAGAGAGTAACAGATATATCTATATCCTTTATGGATTGTTTTTACCCACACTTTATCCGAGAGATATCCTGGAAACATCCTTAAGACATTCAGAGGCCATACAGGGACTTCCTCTAGATATTGTCTTGCTCGCAGTAAAAAAAGATTTCCTATATATTACAAAACACAGTAATCATTTCGTCCTTGGCAAGTAATAAGGATATAATGATTCACTATGCATGTTACATTGTCATCTGTACCTCTTGTTGGAAAGTATTCTGTATACATTTTTAGCAGCGTTTTTCAATCTTTTATCAAATTTTTCGATAGATCATTAGGTGTACATACTTCAGCATTCAACTCACAAGACTTTTAAATCAAATATCGCTAATACTATACATTTAGAAATAAAAAATAAAGAATTCTGCAATTATCATTTTAAAAGTAATTTTATCGATTGATGATGACATCGCTTTACTTAAAATAAAAGTAAAGATAATATAATTTAAATTCAATTTTTAAAATATTTTTTTAACTCGCGCCTTACTCGCATTTTTATTTATTTCTAAATTTTTTTTGTTTTTTTTTATCATCTCTAAAATTTTCGTACATCAGTCTACGGCACATCGGTTGAAAGACTCCAGTCTGCAGTAAGAACTTTCAGTCAAGACCATCGACTCTTCCCGCCCGTTCACTACATCCGACGTGTCCTTCGCGTAATTGGCCCCCACAGCCGTTAGAGTCCATTTTCGTATGACTAACATGTGAACACTTACTCTCTCGCAACAGCGTGGCAACGTTATCGTATGACTAAATGTTCCCCCTTACTGTGTTATCAAAATGGAGCCGCACATTTACAGACGGAAAAAAAACATTCTATTTTCAAGAGAATTATCATCAAAAACTCTGATGGCGGAGAAACTTCGCAGCTATTAGCCGTATTCATAATTTAAATAAATGATCATCTCTTTAATCTAACAATATGATGAAATATTCTTTGGTCATGTTTATTCATAGATTGCAGAAAAAAATAAGTATTAATGTGCTCGAAATTACCAGAACTTTCGAACACCCACTTATTCGCCGAGCATTACTCACGCAAAGTTGAATTACGTTAATCGTTTTCTTATCCTCGCGCATACATATATTATTTAGTTAGAGCACCGAAGAGAAACGAAATATTACGGGAAATCAAAATTAATTAACCCCTAAAGTATCACAGATAAACGGAGACGGTCGATCAAGGCTGTATTAGTGAAGCTTGATGGCAGCGTAAATCAAGCCTTGGGTAATTCAAGCGCTACATAAATCAACCCCGATTCAATTGCACGACACACCAATGTCGGGGGGCGGCATCGTTCTCGCTATCGCGATGTCGTGGTGCGAAATTTTGTCGCGATTTGTCGACGGTAATTCATGGCAAATCTTGAACGTGACATGCGGATCCGAAAATGGTTCTTACGTTAATTCAGGCCGCGCCTGCTTTATTCATCGCCAAAGATGGACTGTAAGACACGCACTTAATTAGCGCTTACATGGGGAGAAGGAGGAGCAATCGCGAGTATTTGCATATTGTCGGCAACGGTAGGCAATTACGGTAATCCCGTCTCGGCAGGACCTTTAATTCTATGGACGATTAATTTTGTGGATCCGGTAATCCGCGGTCTCGAGTGCTCGTCCTCGTATCTGTATCCTTCTTAACCCACCTTCTTCCTCATTCTCTTACGTCGAGAAGGCTGTCTGTTCCAGAAGGAGGAACGAGAACTTTAAGTACACGCGAAGTCGCTGTCGGAACCGTGGAAAAAGAAAATGGTACTTGAAATAGTATCCAATGGCATGGTATGCTCGCATATTTTATGATAAATTTCCTCTAATCTACGATTTCGTCATTAACTTCTGAAAGCTTCGATACATTTCGTACTTCAATTGACTATACATATATTTAACACGAAAATTACATTGCTGCGAATTTATTCGCATGCACGCCATAAATCATGCTTATTAATTAACTGCTCTACACGGAAAACAACACGTACGGGAGCACTCTATTTATAATTCATGTATTTACTTGCGGCACGTAATCACTCTCTTAAAATAATATTCGAATGCTGCCTCGTGAAGAGCATGTCAATATTTAGTGTTTACCGGTAAAAATTATCTCGACGTGATTAATCGTGGATTGTAAGGATACATCAAGTGTATCTGCAAATCAATATCTGCAAAAAAGTAACTTAAATTGGAAAAGAGAACATTAAAAAGAGATTGCTAATTGCTTCCCAAAAAGGAATAGTTTTTTTATAGATTTTAATCTCCTGAATATGATAAAATTATTAAAAAGTGACGTTTTGCGAATACCTCGAAAATTAAACAAGAACATTGAATACATCAATACGATAGAGAATTAGCCATTAGCGATCAAAGTTAAATGTTCCGATAACAATATTATATATTCTTCATTAAATCAATTTATTTCAGATATGATTGCGCGCTGATAACTTTCGGACTTTCGACACAATTAGTCTGAAACACTAATAATCCTCTCTAAATTAAATTAGAAAAACTGTAAAGAATTTATTGCGAAAAATATTACCTCAGTCAGGAATATGAAACCTTTCGACTTTCTGACGGGAGTATCAAGAATATATTAAAATTCGGATAAATACATTATATTCGTGATAAATTTTGTTTCCCAAACGCTACAAATCTTTTAATAATTTTATCATATTCAGGAGGTCAAAATCAATAAAACATTATCTTTTACTTATACTTTTTGGGCAAAAATCGACTTCTTTTTAACATTCTCCTTTATATTTTCCGTATAAAGATAAATTTTATATACATATGAAATAGTTACTAAGGTCAATATTTAATATTTAATAATATGATTTTATAGTTTAAATGGAAATTTTCTCATCTTAATTATTTTTTAAAAATGTGTTTACTTTTTATTGAAATAATTTTTAATCCAGTTAATCGAAACTTTTTATATTACTTTCAAACGCAATATACAATGAAACAAAATTTACTAAATCTTAATACATATTTCTTTAATGTTACTAAATAATAATACTAAATAAATATTTATTTACAGTAAATAAATTTACTCAAAACAATAATAGTTAAATCAAATTAATAGTTTTTTATCAAATAAACATATGCTTACACTTAGTAAATATTTACTTATTGTTGGAAGTATTCAAACAAATATTTATAATTATTATAAATATTTATAATTATTAAAATTTATTTTTTTAATTTAGAAAAATCAATAATTTTTTCATTCTGTTAAAAGATACAACACAGAAGATATAACACATTCTTAACTACAAATAAGTCGCAAAGTTCAACGTAGCTTGTGTGTGATGAATAAAACGACTTTGTTTCATTGCGCTTAATAAATGTCAGCATGAACAGAAGAAGAGCATGTACCGCTGCAGGTCGCCACGAGTTTGTGCGACATTTATTATGGTTCTTCTACTTAAAAGAGGTTATATAAGTAGTTCTCCTTCGCGAACGTTGCTGACTAACGTTTTCCTACGCCGGGCAGAGCGTCACGATCAAAAGTTTATTTTTTTACAAGGCGGTGAATTTTATCTCTTGCTTTCTCTCTTTCTTTCTCTCCCTCTCTCTCTCTCTGTCTCACATAGTCGACTTTCAAGATATACTTGAAGTAGTTACTACGTGACCTTTGAACCCTACGAAGCAAAAGTTACAGGGCGCACGTGGACCGAGCGCCTGAAGGACCTTCCTCGTCGCTACATCAACCTCGATTACTCCTCCTTCCGTTCTTAACCTTCCGTTCTTCCTCGGCGGCCACATCGTGGTCCTTCCGGAATTACGACCAGAGACCTTTATGTCTCGATCCTCGTGCTTCCGCGACAGAATAACAGATCGTACTCTTCCGGCCATACCGCGACGCTTCGCGATTTTCTGTCCGGGCCATCGGAGCGAGATCAATGTTTCAACTCATCCATTCTCTTCCCGTGGTGATTCTCAAAATACTAATACAGACTTCGGTGGAACATTTTATGTCCACTGTGCAACATCGTATAGAAATATGAAAGTTATTAGATTAGAAAGTAGAAGATTCCGTGTTATTTTTTATTCTTTTTCTTTTCCGATAGAAATTCTTGAAGAAAAGTTCCGATAGAGAGAAATGACAACCTTTGATATTCATTTTAGAACATTGCATTAGAAAATTATTCGATCTATCGTAAATAAATCTTCAATAATCTTCTGGTCTATATAAATTCATAAAATTTTCTGACGAGTTGTTAAAAAATTAAAAAGTGAAGCACAGTTTTTACTGAGAAAAAAAATTGAAGAATGCAAATGCGAAAGAAGAACGTTCTTTGTCGATATTCAGCCGATAATAACCGACTTTTTCGCGATTCAACATCGCTTCGAGTTATTCCGATCCATTAATAATAACGATAATTATTATAGCCGCATTCGTCCTTTCGTAAAATGATCGATTATTCCCGCGACGTTAATTCCAGCTTTTTTCTTCGAGTCGTTTTTTTAATATCGATTATCGCCAACCGGCCAACTCGGTCGGGAGAAAGATAAAATTTTAAATGGCACTACTAACTGGATTACTCAGTATAATCGAATCGGTCCGCGAGCTTTGTCAATTTGGAATCTAACAACTTTAGCATACTCCGTGAAAAACGCGGTTAGTTCATACTCTAAGTTCGTTTCGCTATAAATTTTTTGACGGAACGGATAAAAATATCGGCGGAAAACGTGTATAAAGAGAGCGTTAACGTATGCAGATTATGTAGGTAATAGGAAAGATAGAAAGATAGAAAACTATAAAATAAAAATTTAAAATCTCGATGTGTGTAACTTTCCATAAAAAAAACATAAAAATTATAGATGTGCAATATATTTAATGTATGCTACATTCGTTTTACATTACTTTACGTTGTCCGACAGAATTAATTTTTAAAAGCTTTCACATATCAAATAAAAACTAACTAATAATACTAATAATAATAATAAAAGAAAAATTAATTTTCCACTTTATTTTATTTTCATCCCTAATAAATCCCTAATTATTCTATTGTATATATTATTTTCTTTTTCTACCGGCAGTTACAAATTTCCACAAAACACATCGCGAGTACCCAGATAGAAATTTCATGCATATTTTGAACAGTTATACCATTACATTAACTCTACCTAGTAACTAACAATGAAAAGTAAACTACTAGGTTTCTAATCTAGATATAATATTTGATCTACATCAAAAGATTTTACTGCATACAAAATTAGTTGTGACTTATCTAGCTATAATAAAATTTGAATCTACTTGCTGAATAAAAACCGAACTAAATAAAGTATAATATTTTATTAATAATATCTATTAAATATTAGACAATAGTTGAATAAGTGTTTAAACTGTACATATTTTTACCAAGAAAAACTGCTTCAACTATTAAATAAAATTCTATCAATTTTTTGTTTATTTCCTTATTCTTATTCTATAGTAATGTCACAACTAATGAAAATACAATAATTAGATAGTAACTGAGTGTCTAAAAATACTGCATATTTCTACCATGGTACATGTGTTAATTGTGTAAAAATCTCTCTTGTGACTTTTATTGCGATCGGAGTTCATGGAGTTTGTTGTTATGGTACGTGAAGACAGTATAATTAAGCCGAGATATTCCAAGGAATAGTTTGATAGGTTGTATGCATTTATGTGGTAGCGGCATAGATCCAGTTCGAATGCGATGTTTCAGATCCAGATCGAATTTAAGAATACGTACGAGTCACTGAATAAAACGCGAGATTCCTCATTAATAAATCTGTTAGGTATTGAACATGCTTGATTTTACAATCATTGTCGGCCACGCAAGATTATGTGTAGTACAAAATATAAGTATCTCAATGAAAAAACGACACCGTCATTATTCTGTTTGAACAGAGTTGTCCAATAACATTAGTCGCGACAACGATCTTATTAAATGAATAATTTTGGTTAATTCTTAAATTGTTTATGCTGATTCTGAAAGAGAATGTTAAAATTTATTCTACTAGCTCCAATTTGTAATTTGTGTTTGAAATATTTTTTTTTAAAACTATGTACATTTTCTAATAAGTTGTGTATAGGACCTTTTTCTTAATTAAAATGATTAATTTTTCTTTGAAACTGTCCATAACAAAAAAATGATATTAAAAAATGATATTAAATTCAATAGCTATTCCCTATTTATACCTAGTAGAAAAGATAGACCTAGATAGAAAAAAGTAAAGAGAAACAAAAAGAGGAATTTTTTAATGCAATGTACTAAAAAATTCTGCCCTTCTTATAAATTAGGCAAACAGAGTGAAATTAGCGCAAATAAATATTATACAAAACATCTTATCAGATTAATTTAAAATAAGAAAAGGAAATTTTGTCCAATGTAATTTCTCTTTTTTTTTAAGGTGTCACGGTTAATAACTAAATGTTGTCACTACAAATGTTTATTCATATTTATAATAAATATTTTATAAAACATGATATTAATTTCAAAGAAAGATGCTAAGATTAGTTGTATTTTAAGCATTTAGTGATTTTAAAATATGAAGAACATTTCAATGTAAAGAATAAGCATTTTCAGCACATTATACTACTTTATTTATTATTATTATTTCTTTTTTAATGCTGTTTTCTATAACGTAATCTTGCACATGTTTTATATACATGTGCAAGATTTTTCTCTTTGTATACAAATAAAATAACAATATGTCGAAAATATAACATACTTATTCTTGTTCTCTGTATTCAAAATAATGCTAAATGTTCAAAACTTAATCAATTTTAGCAAATTTTTTTAAAAACATCATTTTTCACAAAACGCTTACTATAAATATAAATAAATATTATTCGTAGAAATCCTATAATAAGAGTTTGACAAAAGCGGATAAAAATTAGCAAATAGGTACTCTTTAAAAGTGAAAATCAGTGTATTATTACTGACTTCAGTGTATAACTATCAGATATAATCATCAGCGAATATTTACTGTTTCTCAGTAATAATACATTAATTTACTTTTAGAGAGTAGTTATCTATTTCTTTCTGCTTTTGTCCTCTCACATTCTCTCATTTTTCAAAAATATACAAATTATATATCAAATGAATAGTGACAACCAATCAAAAAATTAATGCACTTTGGTCAGACTTATTATTAGGTCTCTATCTGTCATTCGATATTAATAACGCTACCTTCCAATATAGAGAGAAATATTGGCCAACCAAAATATATACGAATAATAAATAATATCACAGAGGAGAAAAGCGAAGTACAGAATAAGCGGTGAGTAACGGAAATTACGATTTATGCAAATTACGATTTATTCCTGTAAGAGAGAGGAAAGTTCATTAACGTTGAGATTGCGAGAAATGAAAGACGAAAAGCGAATGCGAGAGAGATATTACGTTGATATATCAATTTAAAAAAATATTTATCTAAAAATGTTCATTTTTAATGCTTGTGTCTTGTTTGCCTAAGCCAAGCATTGTGTTAGCTGTTGTTTATCGTAACTAAATATTATACATCGCGCAAATATCATTGAAGGCAAGCTGTTCCGGAATCTCAAACTCACACAATGATCACATGATATACCAAATTAATTTCGCATTTTCGTGTCTATACGCCATATTCTGCGATACAGTAAACGAAAGATATTCCTCAAATTGCAATTTTCCACAACCGCCAATCGCGTTTCAATTTCATCATCGTTATGGCACACCGAAATGATATGAAAGAAAAAGCTAATACGTCGTAACTTTTAATCGATATAGTGCAATCTAATTCCGCAGAGACATATATATATAGCACACACATATATATATATATATATATATATAGAGCATTTGATAAGAAGAAACAACGCTAATCGCGAGCGCCGCTTCTCACTATGCGTCATAATTCTTAATCACGATATCACTGCGACGGCCCTAGTCTGCGGTTAATTAAAACAGCGAACGTCTCGGTTCTAGCTTTCCGAGCCCCGGCCTTGAAATTAACACGGCAGTTTACGGTCCGTGTTTACTTCGCGTCCCAAGTTTGCATATTCCCCATTACGTAGCCTGTGTACGTACGCCTGTAACTCACCCTCGCAATGTGTATGCGTACACGTACTCGCGTGCGGTCGTTTCGCGTACAACCGGGAACCTGGAGGTCCCACAAGACCCGTGATATTAGTCCAGCTTAAGATACAACTGCGTGAAGCCAGATTGCCGTGAGAGAGAAAGAGAAAGGGGGGAGGGGAGATGAATTAATTACGAATACGATGTCGGTAACATGAGACACATTATTTGCGCGGAAGCAGTAACTTTGTTCTACTTCCTAAGTAGCAAAGCAAGGTCTTAGATTCGCACGTATGCTTCAGAGAACTATTTCAGAGTTATTAAAAAACAATAAGCTCTTACTTTGTAATTTATTTCAAACAAACTTCACTTGAACAAAATTTCACGTATTAATCTTCAATATTTACATGAAAAGAACAGTTTTGCTACAGTATCTAAAAATTTAGCTATATATATAAAGATATAGCTATATGTACAGATTTAAAAATAATTTTATTAAATCATCAAAATATCTAAATATATATAGGAAACTCAAGCATGATAATATTGCAAAAAAATTGTTATATTCTAGAAATCAGCTTGAATGATTCAGCTTGGTTCTACATAATTATTTTGATATTTAAACAAAATTATTTTCAGATCTGTATCTAGTTAAATTTTTAGATATTTTAGCAAAATCGTTCTTTTCGTAGAATACAATTTTCGAACAATTTTCAAAATTCTGTATCCTGAATCAGTCACGAGAAAAATTGTATGTTCTCCATCTTAGATAGATCCTTATAATGTTCCACCTTCTTAAGCGATATTTTGTGAAAGATATTAAACGAAGAATATTCAGATATAAGATTTATGAAAGCTACTCGCCAGAGGCTTGAACCAAGTTGTACTCTAATCTTTCGACGACTTTAGCGAGAGAAGTTCCAAAGTTTCTTATCAGCGTGCGCAAGATATATCCCTCGGTATCCGTCCATTGGACCCTTCCTTCGTGGATGAAACAATATTCCTTATCAAGGATTCGTAGTTGTGAGAAGTTCGCGAAAGAAAATCATCCACAGCTTTATCTTAATCATCTTAATCCTAGAATGCTATATCGTACGTATATTTTACATTCAAATGAGCGAGATCATTGAGCGCTAAACTATGACTTCAGTAATCATCAAAAGGCTCTGTCATATTAAATGTTAAAACAAGCAAGAACAAGCTTTTAAAAATTTATTATATTGTATGTAGATGAATTTGAACCTCCTGTCCCTGTATTGCATAACTCATTATGCAATCATAATGTGCTTATAACGACAGTTGCGCAAATATTTTATATAGTAAAAAAAGCTGATAACTGTCGTTACGAATGCATAATGATTGCATAACGAGTTACAGAATACAGGGGTTGATCAGTAATATAACAGAGCGATAAGTGATTTCAATCTTTAAGCAGTTTTGTGTTACCATACAATATTTTTTACTAATAATGTTATGACGATACATTAATCTATTGTATATACTCTATATTATTTCAAGATTAAATTTGATAATGTTATTATTCTTTTTTTTCTTTTAAGTCAATATCTAATGTAATTAAATTATTTGTGTTTAGTATAGGTTATAGGGGAGACTAGGATTGTCGTATGGGGTTGATTGTCAACATGCTTATAACTCAAACAGGATAAAAAAATCTTTTTTTTTACTGTAGATAGTTGATATAATGTTAATTTATTGTGTAAAATGGTTTGCATCACAGCATTGTATATATTATTTATAGCAATTTTTAAGAAAATAAAGTTAATAAATAAATTTTTCTTATCATCTATTTTATTGTCTGACAAGTCTTTGACATTATTAATTGCGATATCCCTGTATTCATAGAAAATGACATGTCTTAGAAGATCTTTACTACAATTAATTCAAATCATTATCCTGACTAAATTTGTGAATACAATTTCTTTTATTAAAAATGGCTATGTGGGATAGATTGACAAAAATGAGATGCGATGATAATTAATTTTAACATCTTTAGAAAACACATTTTTAGAGAATACACTTACAACAAATATATTATAATTCAAAAACATTATATAATGTTTTTTCATTTTTCATATAGAAACTACTTTCATATAGAATAAATAAATTACGTTTTATGATTAAAATAAATATTTTGTTTGTATTAATACTATAATTACTATTCTTTCTCAAAATATAGAACTGATATTAAAATAAAATTTGTATTTGTTATATGCGTTGTCCATAACAAATATGCTACTGCCAATTCTAGAACGTGTCAACTCAAAACACGAGGGTGTCACATTTAAAATTCTTCATTTAAAATTAAATAACTTATTTTTACAATATGATGAATTCAGGAGTAATATTTTTTTAATACTTAAAGAATGTAAATATATATTATAACATATATAACATATAATATTTCATATAATATTTCAAAATTAGGAATACATTTTTTTCTAAAAATCACTAATCGAAAACTGTGACAACTGGTCTCCCCTAAATATTTCATCAAAAGTATAAAATGTATAAAAATCTTGTTATGTTAAGAATAGCCTATTTCTTTTGTACATAAAATTATTCAATTGATAATGATTTAAAATCATTATGAATTATATAATATTGTCTGGAAAATTTTTGAAGGATTTTGAAGGAAAATTGAAACGCAGAAGATTTAAATTTTTAATTTCATTTATTAAATTTAAATCTTTTGCGGCACGAACTTTCCGGACAATTCAATATTTTTTCCATATTTGAAAGAACTATATACATAACCTATCATTATAGTAATAATAAAAACAAAGCTCCTCATCATAATTATTTTAGCAATTATATAGTTACTAATCCAAACACTTTTCTGAATGTACTTATATTGATTTTTTTTTTTATTTTATCTTAGAACTTATCAATAGAGAACAATACTGTTATTATTCAATGTTCTAAGATTAATTAGAAGATAGCATCGCTATAAAGATGATCTGCTAACTACAAAAGCGTGACATTTTTCATCGTATAGGTATTTCAAAAGATTAATCCGAGAACAGGCATGTGAGGTGTTTTTCACATCCCAGTGTCGGAAAAACAAAGCTCACATTACAGTAGCTTTCTTTACCGACCGGGAATTTATACCTATTTTTCAGTTGAAGTTTCCGGAACATAATCTGTACAATAGAAAGCAGTTTCGACACGCACATACGTAACAGTTTAACGAAATCCTTTGGGATGTAGAAAACACCCCACGTGATTGTTTACGTAATAAAAAGTTCAAATATAAGTAAAAAATATTTTAAAAGATTAATGATATTTTTTTTATTTATATAAAATAATATATAAAGTTTA
>NW_017259315.1:165605-172117 GCF_001594045.1 Atta colombica | reverse complement strand
TTGTGATAAACTTTGTTTTTTAATATAATAAATAATAATAACTATTAAATTATAAAACATAAGTTGATTGAGATTCCTTACTATCAAAAGAAAATTAGGGTAAAGAAGGGCAATAGAAATCAGACGCGGTAATTTTTGCACAAATTAATACATAATTCTGATATAATAATATTTATTGATTAACGCACTTACATGTTTCGGCTTTCTGAAGAGGGCTCAAAAATGAACCGAAACATGTAAGCGCGTTAATTAATAAATATTTTTGTACCATAATTGTGTATTAATTTGCATAAAAATTACTGCGTCTGACTCCTATTCCTCTTTCTTATTTTTATTTTCTATTAAATTATAATAATAAATTATTATTATATTAATAAAGTTAATCTTATCTATTAAATTATGAAATTGCTAACAAATATCCAAAAATGGAGTTTTAAAAATATTATTTTTTTTATATGATCGTTAATTTTCTCTCATGTACATTTGAGACACAAAGAAACTTTATGCCAATGATTAATTTTAATAGAACCACTTTAATCGCGCGTATAATCTGATATACATATTTCCTGTTAGCTCATACAAACCAAATTTATCTGGCAAACAGAAATTCTATTTAACGCGTCGCGTTCCTAATTTAAATATTTAAGGAACTTCAGTTCACGCGTAAATATACACTCAGTGGTGGCTTCATTAGCTTCTTTATGGACCGACGGAAATCCCCACGGCACATGCACTTATTCAAAACGTGCGTAAAGCGAGATTCAACGTGAAAGTTTCCGTGACGTAGTTTTTCGCCTTTTACATAGTCAGATGTGTACGTTGGCATTTCATGACGCGGTGTACGTGTGTATGTGTATGACGTATGCACGAAGCGCGCGAAACTAAGTTGTCGCTTCGGTAAAAAAAAAAATCCACACGCTCGCGGCACGACGCGACGGACAGTGCACGGCGAGTGCACCTCGTGCAAAAAACAATTGTTTGCTTTTACAATTAACGCTTGGTCGCCTACGCGTCGCGTACAGTTTTACGCAGATCATCGCTGTAGATCTAGCCAACACCACGAAATACATATGGAGCACCAACTCCACATCACCAAAATGCGAACTTCCGAGCGAATGATCGCGCCACGCGCGAAACGACTCGACTATTTTTCGATGGAAATCGAACTACGACGCTTTCACGCGTTTCTCGTATTTTACATCACGAATCGCGAATGATGACTTTAGATTCCACGCTCTTATATACTCCATCCCATAATGATTGTATTTGCATAAAGTAAAAACTGTGGAAGTTATTTACATGGATACTTGGCTTTTCTCTCTAACGCTTGTTGAAAGTTTTAGCTACAAATCTTTCAGTTAATATTTATTTACGTTTCCTATTTTTGTGTTAAATATCTCATATAATAGATTAAATTGTAAAAATGTTTTATGTTTGTATTAAAACCGGTCTTGGTTAAAATTTTTATATTGAATTTTTAATATACTGGAGTATAAATAGCATAATTATGTTCTATTATTTAAATTTTTTAATTTCTTAATATTAAACTAACATAATTCATGAATAAGTGAACAAATAAAAATAATGTAGTTTTCACAAAATACAAATTTTAAGATAAAATAAAAAATCAATATATATTCAAAGGAGTGTTTAGTGATGTATTGGTAACTATATAATTGTATGCTAAAATAATTATAAGGAGCTCCGTTTTTACTATTACTATAATGATAGTAATAATAACTTTATGTATTATTTATAATTCTTCCAAATACAGAAAAAATATTATATAATGCATAATGATTTTAAATATCAATATAGTAAAATATCAAGATAGAATAGGTAAATAAACTAAAGATTTTATTCAGTAAATGCAATATATAGTGAAACATAATATAATTTTTTAATATATTTACTATACTAAATATTTACTATACTAAAAGAAAAAAAAATTGTAACAATAAAATATTATAACTTTGTAATTCTAAAATTTTAATATTTGTAACTATTTTTAAAAAGTATTATAATAAGAGCTAAAGTAATACAGAATACTAGTAAAAATACAGTATTCAGTACTACTGTAATTCTTATTACTTTATAAAACTAGTTGCTAACTAAATATTAAATTATTAGAGTTGTTAATTTAATTGTCAAAACTATATTTTTCTCTGAGTATATTTATATGGTAATAAATAATTAAAAAATATAAATAATTAAAAAATAAAAATTAAAGATTTTCAAGCAATCAGTATGATTATATATTAATAGCACATTGCCTATATTTATATGACATATTTATAAAACAACTAAATATGATTGTCTCAAAAAATAACTATAAATTATAGTTAAATTATGTTATTTAATATATCGTTAATTTAATGTAAATGTTAATTTTACTGAAGAAATATATTTTCATAAATTATATCAATGTTACATCTTTTGTGTTAATTTTTACATAATATTTGTTTCAGTTATTTTTTAATATATTAATTTTTTTCTTAAATCAACATAAAAATTTGAATAAACTATTTGGGATACATAAAAGTATTAAATTTAATACAAATTTTCCAACTGGTTACTATCATTCAAAATTTCCCTACAAATTTAGCATAAATAATATAATAGAAAATTTTATTCAAATTTATCCAATCTACCTATGTCGATATTTAAAACTAAAATGAAGACTAAAATTACAGAAAAATTTCAGAAAAATTCGTGCGACAAAACAAATGCGATTACGTTTAACATGATACACTTATTGTTAGTATATTTCAATAAAAACACTAAATTTCATGGATTCAACAGATAAATATATAAAACATTTTTCCCAATAGAAATTCGGAACAATTCGTTACAATTCGGCTGTACGCAAAAAAATCTATCATACAGATAAGAGCAACTCTCGAGAATCACATCACCGCCACCGCATCGTTGAAAAGCATTTGATAACGAGATCTCGTCGCGAACGTCCTGCATTTCGCATCTCTAGCCACGATCGTGGATATCTCGCATCCCAGCTTCGCGTCATCGAGATTCCTGCATAATGCCGCAGCCGAGTAGCGCATCACACCCAGCTGTTATGCAGTTCATCTCGTAAACGGACAACGATCCTCCCGTGCATCTCGTCTCGGTGTACGACTTCGCCTCCGCGCTCGTAGCCGTTATTACAATGGGCGTATATGCTCACCGGTCTAAGCATAGAAGACTATTGCATAACAATCGCATTCGGGACGAATCTACTTGACACGAGACATTCGAATAAACAAAGTTAATAAAAGCGAAATCAGATAAGGCATATTCCACGGAATGACTATCACATTAGATAAAGATTCGATAAAGAATCTGAAACTATATATCGCTTCCCTACTTCAAAGACCCAACACAACTTAAAAAATTAAGTTTCCTAGAGAGAAAAAAGGAAAACTATTCTTCAATTTGACAGAAAATTATTGGCTAAATAAATGTATAATAATATAAATATAATAATATTGACAAAAAAATGTATTCTTAATATAATCAAGTGTCATTTTTGTTATTTTCATTTCACAACTGTTATTTTCATTTGCACAGAAAGAACGATTAAGTGCTAAAATATTAAAAAATTTAGGTAAATACAAATCTGAAAATTTGTTGGGTTATCAAAAAATTATATGTATGAAAGAACTTAAAAAGCAAAATAATTATATAGAAGGAAAGAGCTCAAGCACAAAGATCAACACTAAAGTTTTCACATTCTAGTCAATCAATCAATCATTAAAAGATCAATTATTAAACATTCTATATAATTATTTTAATAATCTAATAAAATTTATTTTTAGATTTACATTTAACTAAATTTTAAAATACTTCAGCAAAACTGTTCTTTCCGTGTAAAAATATTCTTTCTAAGTTGCAAACAATTTTTTTTTTAGCCACATTTTTTAAGTTGTGATGAGTTAAGTTTGTTATAAAGTTAGTTCACTTTTGATAGACAGGATAATAATTCGAAAGTCATATTTTTTTAATTACGTTTTAATTACGTTATTTTTGGCAGATAGAATAACAATTCAAAAATCACATTTTTTTAATTGCGTCACTTTTGAAATAAGGAAACAATATATGTAAACGTTTTTATTCATTAACATCATATTTATTATTCAGAATTACGTAAATATATTTATATAATCTCTTCTGACAGAAGAATCTAATTACCTTTACGTATTTACATATGTATTTACCTATATGTTTCTTAATATATTTTAATCTGTATAATGAAAAATGTAATCTATATCTTTTAAGATTTAATCGAGTTTCTTAAAATTAAATTCTTCTTTTTAATTATTTCTATCATAAAATTATTTTTATTTAACTTGCATCAACCATAGGTTTCTTCGTTATCGGCTATTGCGATAAATTTCCTTCTTGGTTATAAGTAGGTATTCTCTTATCGTCTATTGTTATTCGAATCTTGTTATCAAATACAGATAAAATAGTTATTTTTAAGCTTTTTATATTTTGTTACATAAAAACAATTCTTTCTTAAACAATAATTAACAATTTTTCAAATAGCATTTCTTTAATATCAGTATATAAATAGTCGTAATTTTAATCTTTATTAAGTATCTTAATTGTCTTGAAGATAAAGTTATTACAATGTTTTCCATTTATGATTATTTATAGTTAGCACTAAAGATAGCGATAAAAACATAATATTAAAATTTACACAACGCTCATAAAAAAATACTGTTTTTTTTTTTATAGTAATCACGAATTTCTACTTCATTTCATTAAATTATTCACATGCTTATATAATAATAAAAATATTTAATTTATTCCGGATTTAAATAATAATGGTAATAATAAAACAAAACATGTCTCAAGTTCGTTGCATAAGACAATTAGAACGGTGAGAACAACAATTGGAACAACAATATGATAATATATTACTCATATCATTTTATTATTATCATAAATAATATTTGCTTTTCTCTTTATATATTCAAATGGAATAAAATTTCAATCCATTTTAATTCATTTTAGGAAATTACTGTTATTACTTAAAATAATCAAAATAACACGTCATAGAGTAACATAAACTTTTTTAGTTAATAATACGATACTTAGATTTACTTTCTTAAAATAAAAAACATGAATATTAATTTATGAAATATAATATTAATTTATGAAATAATTTCTAAATTAAAAAATTAGCTTTTATTGCATCAATCAGACATTTTATGATCTCAAAAGTCATGCAATCATTTGACGAACTTTGCGCTCTATTTTAAGTTCAACACATACAGCATCTGTTAGCGAACAGATTAACAAATGCGCAATACTTTATTTACTTATCGCTTTACTGCAATAATGAGTAGAAATCGTGATATCACTTGTAGCCGTGATAATCAGTCACCGATCACGGTAGCATTATCTCAGAAACGTGCTTCACCGCGTTATCACGTGCAATGTTCGCACGTTTCACGCCCGAGGAACACGCACGCAGCAAATGTTTCACCTGTCGCACGTGTCGATAACTGTGACCAATCGCGATACACGAGCCTTGATTCACACCTCTAAAAATTAGAGGTCTACTATGAGGTTGCGATTGGATGAAATTTTACATTTCTACATTGTACCTTAAGTACTGTAAATATGATATCTGACATTACCCGATCTCGTGAAGCGCCAACAACCACTGTTTACATGAGGCTTTGTCATCTCATAAATCCGCCGATTGTTGCACAATTTGTAGAAAATGTGATACGTCAATCGACATATCTACGCTTTGCCGACAATGTTGACGTTTATCTCGTAAAAATGTTCCAATCGAAGATATATTTCCGAATTTTTTATGTGAAATTTTACTCTCTTTAATTTATTCCTATTTCTCATTTTTCCCTGTACAAAAATTTTATAACATTTTTTTAATTATTTACTTAATTATAAGAAATTTTGTATATTTAGTATTTAAAATTTTTAATGTGCAGTGATTAGGAAAAAATATCTTCGATAATCAATTCTTAGATAATAATATACAGCCTTCAGTACAACTATCTTAAATCAAGAAATGCATCTGCTGTCTAATTACGATTAATTCGTGAAAATGAATCATGTACGAACAACATTTTTCTTTTTTTAGTGATTGGCTGTAATGTAATTTTATGTTAGTTACTCTATGCCGAGCAATTACCGCATAATAAAATTATAGATGCAACAGTAATTTTTATGTAAAGTGCGAGCAAGACAAATGCGCGAAGAAACTTCTTTAATTTTGCATAAATAATAGATGCGAAAGAAATGATAAAGAAATAAATTTTTGAGAGGAGTGCGAATCCATAGTGATTATAGAGCAATATGGTCGATCGATAGATAAAATTATTTAATTTTTTTATTTAACTTATTTTATAAATAAATGTTATATAAGTAAACAGTGAACACCTTAATTTCATCGTTGATATATTGCAGTATAAAAAAACACAGATGTGTGATATTTCACATGTCGTTTTAATAAACGATAAAACAATATCAAACTACTA
>NW_017259315.1:159873-165505 GCF_001594045.1 Atta colombica | reverse complement strand
TATATATAAATATACCTTAATAATCATAATAAAAAATAAGATCAGCTAATAGAAAATTAAAAACTAAAAAAGTTTGTTGTAATGTACAAATCTCTTCACTACGTTAGTTATCTCTTCATTAATGAAATTAATGATACCTTAAATATTTGAATAAAAAATTAGTCCTAATAAGTATGTCAATAGGAGATACAGACAGACGCGGAAAGAATTTAAATATTGAAGGAAAATTGGATAATAATCAAATACGAGATGATGATAATGTATACGATATTTCGCTTGAGAAATACGATCAAAAAGATAGTATTTAATAGATACAACAAATCAATAGATAAACATCAGCATTTTGCATTAATATGCAATAATAGTATTATTACGTGAATAACATGCATTTCGTCACGTTATTTAATGATCAGCATTACATTTAATGATTGAGTAACATTCTTTAAGAAAAATACTCAGAAATCACATATTTTTAATTACAAAAGTTTTTTTAAAATATTGTTGTAATATATATCAATTTTTTTAGTTAAAAAATAATTCATGGATATGAAGATATTTGTATCATTTCATTTTTGTTCTCATTCATTTCGATGATAATTTTTATTATTACACATGAAAAGGTAATACAAAGAATATACCTTCTCTATTAAATATAAGAAAAACTAAGATTGCAACCAAATGAATTAACGGTATTCATTCTCGCAATAAAAACTATTTAATCTACTATATCGCTCATTTGCTACAATAATGATATAAATAAAAAATTGTCATTTTGGAATTGTTTACAGAAAAAAACAAAAGGAATAAAGATAGAAAAAAGCATATACTTTAAAAGAAAATACTTTTATCCCTCTATAATCAATTATTTCTGATAATCATAAAGTTATTACATCAAAATTACATTTTAAAATTAATGTTGCAAAATTTTGATAATTTAAAGTATTCGAACTTATTTTCTGAAAAACTTCATTTTTAATAAGTAATAATAAGACCCCACAAGTATAAAACAATTTAAAATAAATGAAGAGTTAAGTGCCGGTTATGTAACAAAAAAAATTGTTAATTTAACACATGTTAAATTAAATTCGTGTGTTAAATTAAAAAATTTTTTCGTTACATAATCGGCTCTTAATCTTTCATTTATTCTAAATTGTTTTATGTTTTAAATTGTATCGTTGTAACAATACGTTCACTTATGTGCGTGCGTGCGTGCGTGCGTGCGTGCGTGCGTGCGTGCGTGCGTGCGTGCGTGCGTGCGCGCGCATATGTACAGGGTATTTCTGAAATAATGCCCACTTATTATATAGTGTTATTCCTAATAAAAAATTGAATCAAAAAGTCTTCTACTATTTTGCAATTTTCGCAATAGTTAACGAGATATTAATTTTTAAAGACTGCCGAATAAACGGATAAAATCGATATATAAGACAATTTTAAAATATTTTTCTTAGTGTTCTTTCTGAAACTTTTTTTTCTTAAAGAACTCTTAAGATATCTTAAAAATTATATGTAAATCTTATATGTCGATTTTAGACATTTTACTCAGTGGATAACTAAAAAAAAATATTGTGAAAATTGCAAAATAATAGTAAAACTTTTTATAAGTTTATAGTAAATAATAATAAAACTTTTCGATTCAGTTTTTTATTAGGAATAGCACTGTATGATTAGTGGGCGTTATTTCAGAAACATCCTATATATATATAAAATCTTTTACTTATACAGGATTTAGTTATATTACAAATTTCCAAAATTCTTGATTGTAATTTTAATGCTAAATTATATGTAACAATTAGAATTATGATAAAAATGAAAAGATAACAGCAAGAAAAGATAACGGCAAGACAGAGAAAGCTCACGCGATAAGACTGCTTTCTGAATACACGAATGATCTATAACGCAAATATATAAGACAAAATGGCAGAGAGCCAGTCAATTACGGTCGGATTAACACTACGAGGGGATCTCTCCTCTCTTTCTCTCCTTTTCTGCATACAGAATCCGCGTAGCTAGTGTCCCTTGCACGCTTCGCCACCTCATGCCGCCATGGTCTTTGAAACGCTATATAAAGTGACAAAGCTGGTTCATTGGCGGGCACGCTCCGGTATCCTCGCATCGGTTTTAAACTCGTGCTTTCCGGCCGCGTCGCGCGATCCGAAAAGAAGTCGGACGAACATACGGGCGGCTTTTGTCACGGTTAGTATCGGCGGCCAATCGACTGGAGAAGTGGCGAGGTGATTACGCGACGTAATTTAAAGGACGCCACTCGCTGTGCCTCGTGCTTCATTCCCGAGGATGTCACGGTTCAAGACGGCATTGCCAAGACATCATTGAATTGACGTATCGACAGGTCCTATCAAATTAACACTGTCGTAGTGCCACATTGTATCACAAGTTCCTTCACGACACCTCAGGTAAGTGATAACTTGATTTGCCATTTTCGGCATATGAGATTAAAGTTGTGTCTCGGGGTGTTTGAGAAAGACGTGAGAAGATCCGAACAATCAGGATTGAAGAGGCAACGAGATAGGAACTAGGTCAGCAAGCGACCCCGTTCGTATGTACACGTTAATATCCTCAAGTATATACGTCATTCAAATGACGTCCTGAAAAATTATAAATTTATCTCGCGATAGATTTAGTAGAAAAAAAGTAGCCGGAAATTTTACAAATTGTTATAACTATTATCAGCTAAGTAATAATACAGTGCTAATTATACACAGCATATCTAAATTGGAGAAAATAATGAAGTAGCGATTATTATTAGCGCGCTTATATCTATTTAAATGAAGTTTAATACACTTTTTTTATACAGCTTAAATTTTATAAAAGAAAAAATAAACATTTAATATTAAATTAATACTAAAAATAAAAACTATCTGAAATATTATCAAATAATAATTTAATATTATTATACGTGAATGTTATCATATATATAATTCAATAAATTTATAATAATTATAACATAATATTAATAAAATGATAATAATTATAATACATTTTTTTATAATAAAATCTTAAATCACACATGGAAAAAATGATTTATAAAAAATTAAAAATGAGTTAAAGTATTTAAAAATTTAACTCTAATAGAAGATATGAAAATAATTTTGTTAGACTATCAAATTAAGTATACAGAACAATACGCAACCAATAATTACTTGTTTCAAAAGTTCACCCGCAAATCTGCCGTAAATGTTCTATCATAACATAAAATTTATTCAAAATATATTCTGAATTTTAGTAAAAGTTTAATATTTCAATCAAGATTATTAAATTAAAACAAGTATAAAGTGTGGGGGATCCGGTTTGCCTACAAATCGATTGCCAACAGTATCGTTTGCCCGATAATTCGTTTGCGCACAAAAATTCTTGCCTATAGCTCGATTGCTTACATGCACTTTTGCGCATAAATAAAAATTTTAAAAACGGAATTAGATTTCTTTACATGTACTCCTATTATTGCCAACAACAGTAAGCAATTAACATAAGCATAATAAATTAGTATTTTAAGATTATTATCAAGAAAATATTTTTTGTTAAAGATAACCGTTACTTCAAAGGAAGAAAATAAATTGTAATTATTTTTCTTAGCAATAGAATGATATTTTTCTGTGTGAACGCATATTTTAGATTATCGAAATAATTATGTAGAAGGCTCAAATATGATAATGTAAAAAGTTTTGACATTCTAGCAACCAGATTGAGCATTCTACATAATTATTTTAATGATGCAATAAAGTTATTTTTATATTTATGTTATCTATTTTAAATTTTTAATTACATACTTAAACAAACTCATACTTTCCGTGTACTTATATAAATACTTAATAACCCGACAAATAAAAATAATTTAGCATACACACACACACACACACACACACACGCGCGCGCGCGCGCGCGCGCGCGCGCACGCACACATAAAATATCATCTCTTTTATTTTTCAACTCGTTAGCAAACAAATTATATCTCGAGTTTTTCGAGATGTCAGGTATAAGATAAAGGTAAGACAAAGGTATAACGAATGGTTACCAGCTGTGTTAATTATACTCAATTATATCATGTCGTAACCAAACAATTTTCAAATAAGATAATAACAAAAACATTTTGTTATTATGTGAAGGAATTAGGGAGTTATACAATAGTTGTTTTGGTTCGAGAAAAAATGAAGAAATATAAATAGAGTTATATCACATTTGTTCTTATATTCTTAAATATTTTACAAATATATTTTCTCAACAAATACAATATCTAAATAAATATCCTAATAAATATACCTTGATACCTTAAGTTATCTAATTTAGACTTCTAACTAAGAAAAATGTCTGGTTGAATTAATTGGAATCAGAATTCTAATTAATTTCAACTAAAGTTATAATAACGTGGTATATTCTGAAACTAATTGGTGCAATTTCTTAAAAAGAAAGAAAGAAAGAAAGAAGGTAAGGATTGATATATAATGCAATGTTCTTTTTTTTTTAATGTAAGGATCGTAAATTTAGGAAAAAATCTTAGATTAAAAAATGATAATAAATGGTAACAGAGTATGCTGAGAAAAATGTTTGATTGAAAATGGACCAATCAGAATTTCTGATTACAAATCTACAAAAATTCTAGTTGAAATAAATGAGATTGATATAATCAGAATCTTCTAATCTTCTAATCAGAAATAAAGGTCCTAAACAGTCAAGTATTAATACTTAAATAATTCCGTGTGAATTATAATTTTCTTATCCATTTTCAATCATACATTTTTCTCAGCGTATTCCCTAATCATTTATTAACCCTTATTAATCCTTTTTTAATCTAAGATTTTTTCCTAAATTTACGATCTTTAAGGCGTATTAAAAAAAAAACATTGTATTATATACTAATCTTCACATTCTTTCTTTCTTTTTTTTTAAGACATTGCACCAATCAGTATTTTCAGAATACATCGTTATCACTATATAACAAAAATTCTATCTCTACATTTGAACGAAGAGTGTTATCAATCTGAAACTGTTAGTTTTCAGTGGTTTCTTGTAACGAACGTATCATCGGCATCGCAACCACTTAAATTGCTCTAAAGACTTAGTAAGATAATTATGTATATTTTCTTTTAAAAAATTACGTCGCATCTTGCATGTAACATTGTTCGAATACACTTATAAACGTAGGAAAAACATGCAAGAAAAATCAAAGCCGATGAAGCCAGAACTCCCCGATGTAAGTAGGATACATTTGATATTATAGTAATTTTATTAGCTTGGTAACTGATTCCTATACAATTCCCCTTTGTCACGATGGTCATAAAAGCAAATGGCTTGTCAAATTAGGAACAGCTGATCGCGTCGGATGAGCCACGATTTATACTGACTGTAGTGTCAGTAGGGTAAAAATATCATATTACTGACAGTATTCGCATTACTGTCAATCAAAATTTTAATTTGAAAATATAAGCTTTTTAGAATATAAAAATTTATATTAATAAATTTCAATAATTTTTAACAGAATTCTTAATAAATCTAATTATTGTTATAACAACTATACGTAAAAGGTCAATTTATTAATAAAAGAAAAATTTTCTTTTTAATACAAATAAATGAAGAAATTTATCTTTTAGATTTTTATTTATAAATAGAAAGTAAC
>NW_017259315.1:156711-159773 GCF_001594045.1 Atta colombica | reverse complement strand
ATATATATATATATTTTTACTATATGTTTAATTTTTTTATTTTCCTTAATATTATCAACAGTATATTACGTTTGATGTCCGTAAATCAAAATCACGAAAATAAACGTAATGGTTCTTTGTTTCCATATGTGCTGTAACTGCTTCCTTAAAATTTTAAAATTTCTAATTCTTGTATTCTTTTTATATATTTGAAAAGAAAAGAAAAAAGAATTTTCTGTATGATTTATGATTTATCCTTTCTGAATCTTTCTCCGAACGCTCTAAAATATTTCAATATAACAATAAAAGGATACATTGAAAGGAAAGATTCATTACTACATCAAATTAGATGGTTAAATGGCATTTTTAATTGGATGTAGCAACCAATTTTTGGTTGCGTTAGTCAATCGAAATCCTATACTGACATTGCGGAGAGGTTAACGCAACCAACAATTGACTGCAGCAACCGAAAATTGGCTGTTGCAACCAATTAAAAATACTATGCCATATTTTACCATCTAATTTGCTGCAGCAGCCAATCTTTTCTTTCAATGTAGACTGAAAACAAAAATAACAAGATACAATTGTAACATCGTAAATATTTCTAATAGATGCATGTGCGCGTGTGTGTGCGCGAGTGCGTGTGTGTGTCTGCAGGACAAGATCTATTAGATAAATCGGTATTTCTTTGTTAGTTTCTTGTTGGCTCTCATAGAATATACACGTGTGCATAAGCAAGAATTATGTTCTTTACTCTTCAGGAAAATATACACAAAATTTGAAATATTTTTCTCTCTTTATAATGAAGATAGCGTATTATTTTAATATATTTTAGTAATTACTTATATCAATTATTTACATATTTCTCAAATGACTTTCATCTACATATTATATTATATTTAAAAATTGATCATAAATTATAAAATATCATTAGAAGATAATAGTAAAATTATTGCTTAGGAACAATTTACACCAGCACACATTTTTTTCCATATTTATTTGGTTATTATGATTTTTTTTGACGATTTCTTTGATGAATACAGAGTCACTTTGATCTGTAATAAAATAGCATGGAATGCGGTAGCAGTTAATGAAAAACGATCATGATGTTATATTTGTGTCGATAATGATACAAAATATAGTACAAGATGTCAAAATTCTAATAAATTTATTTGTAAGAATCATACAAAAATACATTTATTTCAAGTATACAGAACATTAGAAAGAGATAAAGTAGATGTTGTTCAAAATGCATTTTTATATGTAATTTCTTGCCAAAATTAATTTGCAATAGAAATTCTATTATTTCTATATTAAAATGACCTTGCATTCGTCTTCCGAGGATTAAATACCTATAAGGGCCATAAGCATATAATGAGAAAGTTTTTTAAATTAAAAACACAATACATTTTAGCTAATGTAAAAAAATACTGATATTATTACATTAAAAAATTATCATTAAAATTACATTTCTTAAAGAAAACTCATAAGATTAATAAACCTTAGAAATCCTTAAACAAGAAATTAACATTTAGATATCTTTCGATGGTTTGCTTAATAGGGACATTTCAGATATCTAATCTCTAATAAAATTTAATAAATAATCATTATTTTGTTTATAAATAATGTGATACAATCCTCTCTCTCTATTACAATTATTATTATGCCGGGACGATAATCGTTATACTTTTTAAATAGTAATATTTTCCTAGTTATATTACAAAATTCAACACAAAATGTAAAAAAATTTTGTAGTCAAATAAATTCTATATTTAAAATTCAAGTTTTTTTCCATAGATATTACATTTTAATTGTTGTAAGAGTTTAAATTCAAAATACTACTTTTGTGCCCGATCTATTCTACTCTTATCTAAAGGGATTCCTTTACATATATGTATATTTTACATATAAGGAAACATATGTTTTGTTGCCATGGTTATATAAGCGATGAGACTGAATAACTCCCAGACAACATATGTCCAAGATCACAACATAATTTAATGGACGTCAATTGTCCGGTTTTTTAAACGATTCTCGCTCTAAATTTTGATTTTTCTTTTAAAAGATGATAACGTATATTAATCTTTTGATTCTAAAAAAAAACCTCCAATAAAAGGGTCATAAATCTTTTTTTCACATAAGATGTCTTATGATGAAAAAAGTTTTCCTAAAATATCTAAAAATTTACTTAAATTTTAAATACAGATTTGAAAATAATTTTGTTTGGCCATGAAAAAAATAATTATGTAGAAAATTGAAACATAATCTATTGTAAATCACAAATCTAAAGTGAATTTAAAATTATACAGGAAATAGAAAAATAAATAATTAATAGACGGAAACATATATGCATGAAAAAAATTCCAAACAACATGACAAAATAGAAGTTAATAATAATTTTCTTTTAAAATTCCCAAGAACTAATTTCGTATGTGCATATTTATGTATATTTAAGATGAACAATGCTGCAAAAAATTTTAGTAATCAGTTCGTTCTAGTAATCAGATTGAATCCTATATTTAATTATTTTTATTAGTTCAACAAAATTATTTTTAGATTTGAATCTAGCTAAACTTTTAAATATTTTAGTTAAAGTATTCTTTCTGTAGTTATATATAATTTAATCAAATCATCAATCCCAGCACTATGTCCTAGCTGAATTGGGACATAATTCGATAATCTTTTTTTCACATAAGATGTCTATCCAAAAACATTTTAAAGATAAGATTCAAATCTGAAAATATTAAACTAAAATCTTAAATATTCATAAATATGCACATACGGAATTAGTTCTTGGGAAAAAAGAAAATTATTATTAACTTTATTTTGTCATATCACTGGAATTTTTTTCATGCATATATGTTTCCGTTTACTAATTATCTATTCTTCTATTTCCTGTATAATTTTAAATCCACTTTAGATTTGTGATTTACATTAGATTATGATGTTTCCATTTCCTACATAATTATTTTGATGGTCAAACAAAATTATTTTCAAATCCGTATTTAAAATTTATGTAAATTTTTAGATATTTTAAGAACATTTTTTTTTCATGTAAATAAACTTATAAAATTTAATTAATG
>NW_017259315.1:152540-156611 GCF_001594045.1 Atta colombica | reverse complement strand
TATATACGGCAAAAAAGTTTATTTTATTATATATACAATATTCCGAAATTCGAGAATCAAATTACCACAGCAAGAAATTTTGAAAAAATACATTATATACGTAGAAGTATTTGTACATTTATCATTTTATACATTTATCATTTTGAGTAATAGTGTTTGAGATAAAAATGTAAATCGACCAATTATAGATATAATTACGGTTAAACAGCTATTTTTGTGAAGTTTTTACGCGTGAGTTTGACTAGTGTTGATCGCGCACTTCACCTGCTCACAGATCATTTTTTAACTCAAAAACTATTGTTCGAAACGATAAATAGCATACATTTATAATGTATATTTTCCTTCTTGGTGTGAATGTTCTTACTGTAATATTTTGATTCGCGAATTTTGGCGGATACCCTAGTCTAAATGATTTAAAGTTGATTTAAAGTGGATTTTGATGCAGAAAACAGAAAAAATCTTCCTTTTATACCTATCTAATTTAATAAATAAAAACATATATATGTGAAAAAATTATCAGTGACGAGACAAAACACTATTGATAATTTTTTTTTAATTTCCAAGAACTAGTTCTATATACATAGTTCATACATATTTAAATTAGTCTCTTGTTCAGTTTAGTGGTTTTATTAGTGATTATTAATGTGAATTATTAATATAATTCGTATGAAAGAGGAAAAACAAGAAGACTTACGTAAAAATTCAAATGTACAATAAATAATGATAATAATTACTGACCATAATAATTGCTGACTACTAAAAGCAGCTTTAGCATTTAATGACCACTGCAATAAATAAAAAGTCTTTGCAAAAATTTTTTAATTTTTTAATATAGTAATAATGGAAATTTCAAGGTTCTCTCAAATAAAGCAAACTTCAAATAGATATACTTTATTTTTGTCATTCATTGCAAAATTTGGTTGCGTAATTCAAGATAAAAAGTCTTGAATAACAGTTAGTGAAGAATAAAAAATCTACACATTAGATAACGAAATTACTGAAACAGCAAACAAATATATACCGTTAAAATAATAAGATAAACATTGAATCTACATTTTTAATACGAATTTCATAACTTTTATAATGGAATAATAAATATAATTTTGTTTATCACTGAAATACAAAAAATATATCATTTTTCTAAATAATAATGTTGATTTTTTTATTTAACACATTGCAGACAAAAAACATAATGAAGTGCTACATTTTATTACTTTGCATCGCAACGTTTCTTCGACATTCCGAAGCACTACATAAAGGATCAACGAATTATGAAGGTTTGTTATAAACCATCATACTATAAAACAATTGATATATGCTCGAATTAGATCTCAAAGTTAAATAAATAGCACGAATTGAATTAAAAATTTTACGTTTTCAAAATTTTTCACAATTTGATAAGCATAATCAGTACATTACAAATTTTAAATATGCATAATAAATACATAAAGGATTCTCAACAATATACGCGTCATTCATTGGAGATTTCGATAAAAAAGCAGAAATTGCTTTGATCATTCAAATCAAATTTATATAAATTTTGTCTTATCATTGAAAGTAATCGCGTCGTACAAAATTCGCTCTTCGTCATTATCGATATTGAATGTCTGAAATTTTTATTCATCGATATTGCTTTGTTGTATAACAGCTATTTATAAGAGCAAATTATCAATATCGATATATCACAAAATTAATTCTGACGAATACAAAATTGTTCATTGATAACGATATTATTATCTAGATTTCTAAATCTTATTCTTCAATATTCCAAGAAATCAAATATCTAAAACTTAATTTGCTATGTTGCTTAATATTATCAACTTTGATTGAATTTTACTTTATCTCTCTTTGCATACACACATATATCGTAGATAGAATTACAGATAATAAATTACATGGAAAGAATAATTTCGCTAAAATATCTAAAAAATTTGGCTAGATATATAGATCTGAAAATAATTTTGTTTGGAAATAGCAAATAATTATGTAGGATTTATGTAATATAGTTAAGTGAATACTCAGGAAATTTAACTTTATAAAAATCATCAAATTCATTACATTAAAAAAGGTGATTTTTTTTAAGAATTACGAAACAAAAATAATATTTGATCATGTTAAGAATATATCCTTTTTGTTGATATTGTTTTATTAATCAATAATTTTCTGTCAAGTTGGAATCGTTTTTCCCCTTTTCTGAAATTTATTAAATTGTGCCATTTTTAAAGTAAGAAATCGATATATCTAAAATCTCTCTTCTAATTATTGTCTCAAATTCTTTTCTCATCATTTTAATATTTTTTAATTAATTTTTATTTGAAACTTCATCTCCGTCTACTATCCGCCTACTCATAATCAATCGATAATATTTCTTGGCAACAAAGCTAAATTTTGATCTCTACTCAGATATGTCCTTCTGGCTAAAGTCTGGCCAAGAAACTCTGCACAAAATCCTGACGGAACAGAAGAACGAGAATCGTGCCAAAAATGTGATCATCTTCATTGGGGACGGTATGGGCCTATCTACTATCACGTCCGGTCGAATCTATGTAGGTCAGCTCAATGGTCAGAGCGGTGAAGAATATCAACTCTCGTTCGAGAAGTTCCCCAACACTGCTCTCGCCAAGGTATAGACATTCAAATTGCCTTCAACCTCGACAGTCTCGCGAGGCGCGACGATATTGGGAAATCCCATCACGTTAAGCCTCTTAATCCCGCATCTTTGATAAGGACGCATTCTATTCTCGACGAGAAAATACGACAAACGCGATGCTCGCATTACAATTAATCCCCGTCGATGTTCTAATTGCTCGCCAAACATGAATGACTGCTTCAGTAAAAAAAAAAACAGCTTTGCAACTATTGCAAAATTCTTTAATATGATTGATTTATACATTTAGATCCAATGAAGAATAAAGGGCAAGACCAATTACATTAAAGAATTTTACAACAGTTGCAAAGCTCCTGTAAAATGAAGTTCATTCATCAAGTCAAATCAAGTCATTGATTTATATCGTGCCTCTGTATTTATCACGTCACCGGAAATGAAAACATAATATTAACTGCAATATATCAATAATAAAATTTCGTGCTTTGACAATTTTAATTAAAATTGCTGATAATGCATATTCGAAAGATTATGTCCTTAAATCAAATCTCATTATCAGTTATCGAAATTATGTCACATATTAAATACAAATATTTCACAATTTTCATTTATAGACTTACAATGTAGACAAGCAAGTACCAGATTCCGCGGGGACGGCTACTGCTATATTTTCTGGTGTGAAAACCAAATACAGAATGGTTGGATTGGATGCCAGAGCTCAAGTTAGTAAATGCGACGAACAGATCAACGAATTAAGCAAACTGACCACAGTAGCCGATTGGGCGCAGCAATCCGGCAAGGACACTGGTAAGAGCTTCCAAAAATTATAAATCGTTTTTCTCTTAATGTTAAAAAATGTTAATAATAAAAGATTTTAAATTAGCCAAACATTTCAATTTTATATAAATTATTTTTCAAGATTCTCTCATACTATCCGACTCCTTTAAAATTATTTTTAGAGAATTATTTGTAAAGCTTAAAATTATTTATGGAGCTATAAAAAAGCAGTTTTAGGCGAGGAAGTTTTTATAATTAAATATTTCGCCTGCATTATAAACAATCACATCGGGAAAGAAATCTCGAGCTAATTATGAATCTAATTAGCTAAGAAAGCTAGTTTAAATCTCGGTCGTGATAATAAAACTGCTATTAATCGCTGAAACTTTGAAACTTTGTTCAATTTCGAGGGAGCATGATCGATAACTCATAACACAGTAAGCTCAAACCTTGGCACAGATTTGCTTTTTAGATTTAAGTACTTCAAATACTTTTTAAAAATCGATCAGAAGAAATCTCTCATGCATCGCCGATTGCTATCGATTAAACTATTGACTAAGCGAATTTTTTTACACAATGTGACATTGAGATAATAAATCCCTATCAATTTTTTATTATATACCTAAACTCACGATCAAATGTAATTATGCGCATATAATCACATATCATTATATATATATATATATATA
>NW_017259315.1:151199-152271 GCF_001594045.1 Atta colombica | reverse complement strand
TTAACATTTAATTCTCTATTTCCATGTAACCAAACTTTTTCAAATAAATGTTTAAAAAGGTGCTTTCACTAAGAACGTATTAAATTTAGAAAATTAGAATTTTTCTCTAACATTTAGATTATTAACCTTAGAACAATATCGTACATAAATTTGACGTACAGATGAGCAAGAACATTAAATTGATAATTAAATTGTGTTTTCAATGATTAGCAATATTCAGTGTTATAAATTATAACAACAAGAATGATAGTAATTCAATTTTTAAGCAGTTTAGTATTATGTACAATATCTTTTTTATATTATATTATTTTACATATTATACATTTTGTTATTTTATATTTTGTATTTTATATATATAATGTATTTTTTAAATTTTATTTATATATTTTTGTACATGTCAGATTTACGTATAAACTATTGACAAACAATTTTGTTTTCCAATTCAAATAATTAATTTTCTCATTGCAAGTGTAAAATGTAATAATGTAATATAACATATCATTTGAAGATTGAATTTAGTAATATACTTATTCTCTTTCTTTTCAAGTTAATTAGTTATTTGTGTCTATAAAAGTCTAGATAAATATTTTGTCATTAAAAGTATGAAATGTATGAAAATCTTATGTTATATTAATTGAATGTGACCTATTTCCTCGGATGAAATTTACATATTAATAGCAATATTATATAATATCCAATATTGATAACGTTCTAGGATTAAGGATATTTTTAGACGCGGCACTCTCTTGAATTATATATAATATTATTTGTACCCCATCATACGCGATTATGAGTATCAATCATGTAGAGAACACGTGTCATGCGTGATCGGCTATTTCATTAATAGAAGTGTTGGTGCTGAGTAGAAACCTCGTTGAAATCATATACAGTGAAAGTATACTCAATAAAGGAGGAGGTCATAAGCCGACCTTCTACCGTGTCGCAGACGTTCAGTCAGTCGTGACTGATTTCTACTTTGACAAAATAATGAAAACTTTTTATATGACTTGCCGATTAATATTTAACGCATTCGTTGCATCTTGACCTTCAATGCAAATTTTTCCGTTACATT
>NW_017259315.1:140009-151099 GCF_001594045.1 Atta colombica | reverse complement strand
TATATATATATATATATATCAAAATACAGAATAAAGTGTCTTTATAAATTGTAATGTAATATAGTATGCATATTTTATGCCTGATACGTTTTATATTTTATTATATAATAACATTTTGTATATCCCCAATTTATTATTCTCACATTTTTTATGTTCTTAAGCAGAAAAATAGCTGGTCACAATAATATCAAAATGACATTAAATTAATATTGTAATTACTGATCAAAAAATAAATTTTAATCATTTTCAAGTCATTTTGACACTGTTTTAGTCGTTATTTTTTTCTGATATTTGCGTTATTTAATATTCTACTTTATGAAATTAGTGAAGCTCAAATAGAATCATTATCGCATGTATGCTGTTCAAAAGATCAATAAACAATAAATAATTCGTGCACCATCATTTAACAGGATTTGTTACTACCACCCGTATCACCCATGCCACTCCCGCGGGACTTTACGCACACATTAATCATCGCGACTGGGAATGTGATAGCGAGATACCAAAAAAACAGCGACATTGTGTCAAAGACATCGCAAGACAACTCGTTCATGATGAACCAGGAAGTCAGTTTAAGGTACTTCATCGCATTTGTGCACTCTTGCAGTTGTAAAAAAAAATCATATCTATATACATATAATTTCAAATATAGCAGATTAATAGAGCAAATAGTAAAATTTATGTATAATAGATATGTAATAAAACATGACATCAAAAATACTTATTATCGTTAAAAATTATTTAAAAAGTTATTAAAAGTTATTAAAAGTTATTAGTATTGTGTTAAAGAAAATGATTTGTTATCATCATAATTAAAAATATCTACAATATAAAATACGATAATATTCCTTATCTATTTTCTTTGAAGACCCCCCCCTCTCCCCCTCTCTCTCCTCTTCTCTCCTCTCCTCTCTCTTCCTCTCTCCCTCTCTCCCTCCATCCTCCCTCTCTCTCTCTATCCCCCCCTCCCTCTTCCTCTCTTTCCTTCCTTCTCCTCCTCTCTATGACATATCTTATTTTTTCTAAAATAATTCATTATAATTAGAATCTAATATTAAAACCGTATCTTTTGAAAGGTTATCATGGGTGGAGGATTAAGTGAAATGGGTATGAACGTGAAAATGCCTCTGAAGAAGTCTGATGAATCCAGTAATTGCGAGCGATCTGATGGCAGAAACTTAGCAAATGAATGGCAACAGAGTCATCCCAAGGGAAAGGTTGTCACCGATACATACGACCTCATGTCTATTGATATTAACAATACATCGCACATCCTAGGTGTTTTTTCATCTAGTCACATGCCCTATCACGCTGTAAAAGACGATGAAACACCTTCGCTAGCGAATATGACAACACAAGCCATAAGACTGCTGAAGAAGAACAAAAACGGATTTCTGCTAATGGTCAGTAACACAGTAAGAGAGAGGGGAGAGAGGGAGAGAGAAAGAAAGGAGGGAAGAGAGAGAGAGAGAGAGAGAGAGAGAGAGAGAGAGAGAGAGATCTGTAAATTCTTTTTAGAATTCTTTATATAAATATATTCGTTTCATTACCGTATATCCTCTGAAAGACATATAAGGTAATTTAGAAACAAAAATCCTAATACAAAAATGTCGAGGCTATAATTTTTTGAATTAATAGTGATTAAAGTTCTTTAATCGCAGAGTTTTCGTTTTCACAGACATTTCGTGTTCGGGCATATTATATCAAGTTTCCACGAGGATTCTGTCAGCAAGATTATCATATAAATATGCAATGATATTTTTATTGAATGATTCTTACTTCTATACGAAATCTACTTATATATTACGTACGTATAATTAATATTACGTACATTAATATTACGTACGTATATATCGAAATATCAATTCAATAGCAATATCACAAAATATCAATTCAATAGCGAGGTATTATGTGTCAAAATGAATTCATAACCATGTTTGTTTGCTTTGTATGATAAATATTTTTTTTAATAATATTAGTAATAAACTGTTTATAACGTAAAAGAAATTAAATATATAGATAAGACAAGACTGAAACATGTCAAATACTTAATTTATCCCTAATACAGTAACAAATTATCGGCATACATGTTTCTTAATAATTTAATTTAATTTAATTTAATTTAGTTTAGTTTTGCTATATAATTATTCTAATAAAACATTGAAACATTAAAAATATAAAAATTACTATAAATTACATCAAAACATGTATATATCATTAAAATTCGCAGAGAGAATACTCGACAATAATCAACAATTTAATATAAAATGTATTTAAAAATTTACTTATAAAAATTTTTACTATTAAGCAATGTTATTAGAAAATATTATTAAACATTAGCATCGACTGTATAGAACGTTTCTCGACTTATGTTTACATCATTTCCAGAATTTTTCATGTATGTAAATTTTCAAATATATTCAAAGATTTCTAAGATCTCTTATTCTATAATTTCTGAAGAAAGCTTCTAAAATTTTAAAAAGTTAAAGATATTTTTTCAAAAATTTTCATAACTTTTTAAGTATGATAGTATGAAAAAAAAGTAGGATAGTATTAAAACATAGGCAAATTCTTTAAAATACTATGATATAATATGAAACTTTTTTTCACTAGGATATTCATAACAAAAAATGATTTTTTTTTCAAAGCATAAAAAGAAAGATTCGTTGTTAATATTCAAGGATTTTTCAAGTGATTGATGATTATTAACATAATTACAAGAAAAAATTTAGAAAATTAAAATATTTACTAAATATTTAGTAAAAATTATCATAAAAAATATTTAGTAGAACTTTAATGGCTTATGTAAACTTGTAACTTTGATGCAGTATACAGAGAGAGGCATTTTAATTGCTCCAGGCGGATATCTCAGAAACTAAGAGATATAGGAAAAAATTTTATATAAAAGTTGTAGGTTTTTTTTCGATGAACACACACGCATACACAAGATTAAATCCGACTGAGTCCATGTAGTATACCTTGAATAATATCAGCAGTATTGTCAAGTTATATAACTCAAAAAATGCTTAAAAAAAAAATACTTTATTATAGTGTTTTGAAAATGTCTTGACTTCAGAGACAACAAGAATCTACAATAAAAAATAAAGGTTTGTTTAAAAAATTAATTGTTGACCTGAGTTTGGTAATGCCCCATATACAAAACCTGTTATTTCCATCTTGTTTCAAGAAAATACCTACAACTCTATTAGTTTCCGAGACATCTGCCTGAGGTAATTAAAATACCTCATCCGATATTAACCATGAATATCTTTTTAATCATACTCGACACAGATTCCTTTATTTAAAGGCTGATAACTCTAACAACATACTTAATTTTGATTACAATATACTTCTTCAACACATCATATCATAGTTATACCTATAATATACTAAAATACACTAAAATAATCTTTTTTACAATTTTAATGTACTGTGATATAGCAATTTGCTAAACAAAATATACAATAAACAATTAAAAAATATTATTACCTTCATTCTTATTCATCTTTTTCAATGAACAGTGTAATCGTTGCTAAATAGTATTGAATATTTATACCAATGTAAGTCAGAACAAATGTCACGCAAAACGAGCATTATGCAATAACATACTTGATGAATATTAAAATGACATTAATGAAACGAAATTGAGACACATCAAGAAATCTGATGCGATTCTTATGCAAATTACATTGATGACCATTTTCGCGCATTAATGCATTCTCATCTTAATCTTTTCGCGGGTATACCTCGAGGTCATGTTATACATAATTTTATGTATAATTCGAGAATCTTGTTCTAATATCAAAGAATTATGGAGAAAAAAACTCAAAATGAAACATTAACCCTATGTTATATGGATAATAATATATTATGTACTGAGAAAGTTTCTAATTGAAAATAAGAATGATGATCAAAAGATTTTGATCATCTTAATCACAATTTTTTCTGGTTATTTCAAGTAAAATTATAATAGATTCAAACAGAAAATTCTAATCTATCCATTTTTAACCAGAATTTCAATTAAAATAATCAGATTTTCATCCAGTGAATTCATACAATTTCCAGTTCAAACAAACTACATGCTAATTATTTGTGTTGAAACACAGTTTTAGAGACGATAGATTACGTAATATTACTAATCATAACAAAACTGTATTTTTAAAACTGAATTTCAAGATCGACAAATAATCGACGCGTAATTTATTTGAAATTGTAAAAATCCATACAATATATTATTATTAGGCATCAAGACCCGCCTTAATCGAATCTCTTATTCATTTTATTTCAACTATGTGCATGAGCAATTTTTTTTATATAATATATATATATATATACACTACAACTTCTTTATTAATAAAGAAACATACATTTGCTTATTATACCATTATATTTCTTAATGTCTCGTGTTTTAGTGTAAAAGATTAACAATAAACTGACAACTTTTCTTTAATTATTTTTCAATCTTTTAGGTCGAGAGTGGTAAAATCGATATAGCCCATCATGGCAATTGGGCAAAACTGGCACTGCGCGAGTTATACGAACTCGATGAGGCAGTTAAGGTGGCTCAACGACTATTAAATATAGAGGAAACGTTAATCATCGTCACAGCCGATCACTCGCATTCGTTCACGCTGAACGGATATCCTGCGAGGGGCAACGACATCCTCGGTTTTGGCAACAAGAAAGCTAGTCAAATACCCTATGAGACACTCTCCTACGCTAACGGACCAGGATTCTTCTACCATCGAAGAAACGATACCAAAAACGTTAACGAAACCTGGAGAAGAGTCGAGAATGATTCAACTCGCGATGAACCCTTCTACAGACACTTCGCTGGTAAATTTCTCAAAGACGAGTCTCATGGCGGAGAAGACGTCGGGGTTTATGCCATTGGTAAAAAACACAAATTTATTACATTGTAATTTCCGTTAATAGTGTAACATTCACATTGCTTATTAAAGAAAGAAAAAGAGGAAAAATGAAACAGTACATGAACAGTTCATACACACAGAAAAAAATGATGTGATTTACATTAGAAGTGTTAGTCACAATAGCAATTTAATTAAAAATAGTCTTGTTAATTCAAAGACAATTCAGTACCGAATATAACTATTATATAAATATATATTATATATATTTTTGTGTGTGTGTGTGTGTGTGTGTGTGTGTGTGTGTGTGTGTGTGTGTGTGTGTGTGTGTGTGTGTGTGTGTGTGTGTGTGTGTGTGTGTACAAAATGATCCAGATCAACTGTACAAGACCGCGTATATTGCTTTTCCTAAAAATTCGTTTTGAGATTTATTTTAATAAAAATTTTGTAATTGTTTTTGTAATTGCAACCATCAAGCACAAATATAGAATGTGGTCATTAAGTCTTTATTATTTGTTAAAGCGATTCTAAGTAGCAATCATATTATTGTTTAAACATTTCACTTTGCAAACTAATGTCATTTCTACTTTCAATGTAGATTAAAAATGAGTAAATTAATCGAGATTAAAGTTCACACTCTATATTGGTAGAAACAGACTAGAAAATTGCAAAGTCAAGTTACATGTTTATTAATTTATTATTTATTAGTTTATCTTCACGAATAACAATTTCAAAAACGATAGAATAAATAATATTTCTTCCAGGTCCCTATTCGCACTTGTTCCGAGGTACTTTTGAGCAAAATTATATTGCTCACGCCGTGGCGTATGCGGCATGTTTTAAAGACTGGCCGTCTCATTGTGACAATGCTTACCATCGTTATTTTTACGATATTAATATGCTACCGTCAAATATCAGGAAAAATTCAATTGGACAGAACACCGTATCGTTTGCGGTAATAATAACTTTTCTTACGGCGATCTTTATATGGCTGTGATAAACGTTATTGCATTTTCCTTTCATAGTCAAATTAACAATGATGAGTCATGAGAAGAATTAATCTCGAATATAACTGGTACAAATAATATACATTTAAATATAAATAAATAAATATCGTTTCCTTGTACTTTTACTGAAAAATATTTTAATTGCATATTTTGCTGTATCACTTATTTGCTACAGTATTACACCAACGACACAATTAAAAAAATTATTATTTTTTTATGCTTACAAGAAATTAAAAATATTGAAAACATAAATAAAAGAGATGAAACTTTAAAAGAACATATTTATTTCTCTATAATTAGTATATTTATAAAAATTTCGTTTTAAAAATTAATGCTACAAATTTTTTAATAATTCAAAATATAGTTTTTATTTTCTAGAAAATGTTGTTTTTTTTATGTCTTTGTTTTTTTTTTGTGTCATTATTGTAGCAAATGAGTGATAAATAATATAACGCAATAAGATTTCTTTTGTGATGCACACGATTTTTATAATAAACTAGATAAGTTGTGATCACACAGATAGTGTATACGATTTTTTTTCTGTAATTTCTTTACACTCTCATTCATGTAATTACATTATGATACATTATTGTCTAATTTTATTTATTTTGATGTTTAGATAGAGCTCAACAAATAATCGTGATTATAGATCGCAAATTTTATATCAACACGAGTAACACGATGATTTTTTGAATTATTGCAGCAATGATGATGAATTTAATTTCAAATATGGAAAAATTTCAATAATCTGCACATTAAACATAAATTTATAGAATTTTGAAATGATATTGGAAAGTGCTAATAACCGTATGTCTTTTAATATAAAAGTAATGTGATATAGTAATATTATATGTATAATAAAACATGTAATATAATACAATACATACCATTTCCAATAAAATTGATATCGCGATTGAATAATCGAATAAAATTCTGTCTAATACTTTTAAAGATTTTATATAATAAAATAAGTGAGCTGCTATAATATAGAAAGTCATCCTTCGAAATGTAAGAAAAATAAAATAATTTCTTATGTACTTTAACACGTTACTTATATAAAATAAATATAAACCTGTATATACTAGCACATTATATCACATTTTGTTATAAATCGAATAAATAGAATAATTTCTCACTTGGATGTCAATCATACAGTATACGTAAATTATAATAGAATTATGAATGGAATAAAGTTCCTTATTATATTATTATATTATATTATTTATACATTTTATGTCATAATAATTATATAAGCGAGACAATAAATTATTTTTTAGATTGCAAATATTAATTTGATTCCAATTTGAGATATTGTAGAAACTACAATACAATAACAAAAAATGATTGTATTTTATAGTACAAAAAAATTTGGCAACTCGCCAACTTTGGTTGTCATATTGTATAATCTCTTTGAAATTTTATATAACGTTTGCATATAAATTAAAAGCACACGATAGACAAAGTGGCCAACTGTTCTGTCATTTATTAAATGTCCTTCGTAATGTATGTAACCATGCACATGAATATTAAGGCCAATACTTTGTTCATCATTTGCTTTTGCCTTAATACTAGAAATTAAAAGATATAAAAAATATTTTAAATATTAATTTAATTTCTAAATTGAGAATAGAGACTATTGAGATAGAAATAGAGATTGAAATAGAGACTACAATAACAAAAATTATAATATTATATATTATATATAATATAATTATAATATTATATATAATATAATTGTAATATTATATATTACAATTATATATACGTTAAATTTGGTAACACATCAGTTTTGGAGTTGCCACAGTATATAGTAATCTCTTTAAAATTTCATATACATATATATAACATGTGCATATAAATTAAAATAAAAGCAAGAGCACAAAATGTCGGCCAACCGTTTTATCATTTATTAAAAGTCTTTGGCAATGAATGTAATCGCGCACATGAGTCAACATTTTATTGTCTGTTTTTGTCCTAAAAATTAAAAGATATAAAAAATATTTTAAGTACTAACTTAATTCCAATTTGAACTAAAGATTACAATATAATAACAAAAAATGATTGTATATTATAATATACATCAAATTTCGTAACTCGCCAACTTTAGTTGTCACATTATGTAATAATCTCTTTAAAATTTTTCATATATAACATTTTTTACATAATAACATATAAATTAAAGATAAGAGCAAGAGCACATGATAAATTGTCGGCCAACTGTACTGTCATTTATAGAAAGTTCTTGGCAATGTAACCACACATGGGGATGGCTGACAGTTTGTCTACCGTGGTCTTACCCTCTAATAGAAATTAAAAGATATAAAAAAATATTTCAAACGTAAAGTATTCCAGAAAGACACTCGCGTTGAATTAAATGTAAAGTAATCTCAAAAGAAAATCTCTCTCAAATTATTAATTATAATTTTCCTTTAACAATAGTGAGATAATAATTTTTATAGATAAGTGGCGCTGTTTCGTCACTAACGAAATTTCTATCAGGTTTGATTGAAGCGAATGGATTTTTTTGTGGCTCCAAAATCGTTTCTACATCAGCGATCGATTTTATTCTAATCATCTCTCGTGGAATTTCCTGCTTCGTGTAAGACGTCACGCACACGGGAATTTTCATTTTACAGAATTCTCGTATTGTCTCCGGCCACGTATCTTTGTTTTTAAAACCAGTTTCCCGATAAAGACCCGGATTAAAGAGACATACGAAATGCGGTTCTATAAATTGTTTGGAATAACAGAAATCGTGATAAAATTTTTTAGGATGGAACGAAATTTTTATTCGTCGACCAGATGATTTACAAGACGAACAGATCTTCACAGTGGTTAACAGGTCTAATGGCACCGTCGGCAGACTCAGTTCCGGACCAATGAATATCAACTTGAGTTGCTTTAGATTCGGGAGGAGATGCAGAAAAAGTTTCTCCCACACGTGCAGATTTATACATTCATATTGAAATTCGGCACCTATTACGTGAACCACAAAGGTATCAATAGTTTTCCAATTCTGGCAAGAAATTTGCATAGAATACAAAGCTGTCAATGCAATAGATGATATATGAGAGAGACTACAGTACGTATAGCAATCCATATTAAAATAATATGTTGAGCAACCGAAAAGCTGTGCTATTAACAGATCAAAATTGTCTGGTAAATGAAGCGGTTCTTTCTGGAAGGTATCCGGAATCTCAGGCTCTATATGACCGTTTTTGTGCTGCATGAACAGCATTCTACGAAACACCTGAAACTCTCGACACCATTCTTCATGTCCACCGTCATGATTCTCGCAGAATAAGCCGATTCCGCATGTCGGGCAACACCTTAAAGTCGTCGAGAAGCGACGACAACTGCAACAAACGCGGGGATAAAGAAGAATCTCTTTTTCCCAGAGCTGAAGAGGCCTGTCCAAGCGACACTGTACTATCTCGATCAATTTCAACCGATAAATCCGATAATCATCTGCGCTGAGTTCCGATAGTAATGACAAGCCACCTCCGATCTGACAAACTTTAGTGAGAACTTTACACAGGTCATGATGCTTCGGTCGATCCTGCTTCATATGTTTGACGGTACAGTAAGAAACCATGCCGCAAGATTCACAGGTTTCCTCCGATCGTTCCATGCAGATCAGACATAGGTTCGACACGAAGACAAAACGTGGCCAGAAATTCAGCTCGACAGTGTCCTCTTCATCGCTGTCGTTTAACGATCCATCTTGCATTGGATACACGAGTGGCAATTCCAAACGCGAGTAAACGTCGATCGCGATTTCATTGATAAAAAGATTTTTTTCTTTTTGTTCCTCTATCGCCTCTTTTTCGTCGGAATTTAATTTTTCCGCTATCTTCCTTTCGCAAATTTTCTCAGTGACAAAGACTCTTTTCGAATTTCTTTTTCTACGACCCATCGTCAAAACTAAAACAACAAGACAAAATAAATGCAACAATCGCAGATATTTATGACAAACATATAACTGAAAACATATAAATAAAACTGATTTGTTTTAACTGTATTAAGCGATCGCATTACGTTATATTAATACTTCCCCGCAAAACACTCACGATAATATTACATCAATATCATTATATAATTTCCCTGCGTGTAATGTAATACATATTGCATGTAACAATTTCATTGTTAAGTAGGAAATTATATGGTATGTTTCTGATAATTTGTGTTCTGCGGATCAATTATATGTGAAAGATGAAAAATAGTTCATATAATGAAAATCTTTCTATTTGTTCGAGGATTATTAAGAGAGTTATTACATAATATATCGGCGTTACGTATGAGTATTTTAGTGTTTCAAGCGCGAACATAATTAGTTATATAACTGTGTCCCGTCAAAGAACATGTGTAAACCATTATTTTAAAATATTACAATACAAAGCTCACACGCATCGTAATTAACAAACGATGTATCACAAATGCTAATAATTAAATACGATCGCGACAGGTTCTACTAACGTTTAATAACCTATTGTATATCTATCGAAAAGAGAAGACAATTATCTCCCAATTTAGCATGTCGTATTCAATCGTACATTGTGCCATTATTAGAACGAGAATTTATTCATTTGTCATTTCAAATGCATTACTATTCTCCGTATATATTAACGAAATAAATTGTAATAAGATATTAATTAGCATGACAAATTATTAAAAATTTAAATACTTACCTTCATAAATTCTTTACTTTTTAATAACCACGATTATTCGATGTTTAAAAAATATTATGTATACAACGTAAAAAGCGTTGTATTAATAATGGTATCACTGGTGTTACAGAGATCTTGATATTGAAACTTCACGCGATTTAGACAAGCGATTTTCCCTCTGCCGAAGACCAGACGCTTCGATCGTTCAAAACGTTGCGAGGTATTATCAGGGCTACGAGTATGTCGATGGGCACTATGCCTAGTCGCCCAGACATAAGGTATTTCAAGCACTGCGTACTGGCAATAAGATTCGAAGAATAGCCAAAGACGAATAGCCAAAGACGAGTGACGTTTGACTCTCAAGAGGAAAAGAGACGGTCTACCTCGAAGCAACCGACATATCAACTAAAAAAATAATAAACGGTAGTTCTGATATTCTAATTTGTAAGCATAAGGCACTTAGTACCAGATATGAATAATAGAACTTCTGTATATGAATTAACATGAGTTTGTGCGCGCGCGCGTGTGTGTGTGTGTGTGTGTGTGTG
>NW_017259315.1:139205-139904 GCF_001594045.1 Atta colombica | reverse complement strand
ATACTCATTCATTAGAAAAAGTTTGTTACTTTAATATATATCGAATATATATTAAAGTAATAAACTTTTTCCACAATGAATGAGTATGATAACAAATAAAATATTTAGGGATAGATAGATTATTTTTGTAAAAGTTTCATTCATTGATTTTTTTCAGCTTTAAAGATAATTTTATATTACTATTAACTCAAAATACTAGAATGCTCGATATAAATTTTACATGCAAATGAGCAAGGTCATTGAGCGCTAAACTGTGTCTTCAGTCATTATTTATACGTCATTAGAAGGTAATAGTCCAGTCTATCATAATAAAAGCTAAAACAAACGAAGACAAACTTATAAAAATTCTATCTTATATAATTTGAATCTTCTGATGGTCAGTATTATAACAGAAAGCATGATAAGTAATTTCAACTTTTAAACAACTTTATACATGTTATTATACATTTTATTTAAGCATTAGGAGGAAATACATACTAACACAACAGCAATACGTTGATAAATGTAATAAACAAAAAAAAAACAGAACTTAAGGTCTTAAAGTTTATAATATTTTTTCTAAAACTATACATATATTTCTTATCTTTAAAATACTTAAAAGTATTATATATATATAAAATATTATATATATATATTAAAATATTATATATATATATATACACACGCGCACACACACACACACACACACACACACACACA
>NW_017259315.1:138100-139105 GCF_001594045.1 Atta colombica | reverse complement strand
TATATATATATATATAATAATTTTCTCATAACTTCTGACATTTATAATAATACGTGATGTGGCAATAAAGTTTCGTAAATGTTAAGAGAAAATAAATACAACTAAACTAATATATAAATGATCTTTATCATTCTTCAAAGTAATTCTTTCTAGAGATAATACACTTCAGACAAGATTCATATAATTCGCGGAAACTCTGTGAAAAGTCATCTTTGAATATCACCTTAAGTTTCATTATTACACATTCTCAAATAGAATATAGAAATCAAAATAATATCATAAGAACAACATCATGATTTCATTTATTAATTAAGTTATTTTTAAGTTTATTTTTTTTATATATCAAATGATGTCCTATGATATGACTATGAATAATTAATTATGGCTTTGATTCTATATCTGGGGCAGGTTCTGATTAAAAACAAAATGTACAGCAATTTTTGCTCCAGCAGACTTTTTTTGCTTCCTAAACTAAAGGAGGTGATAAAAGGGACTTGATTTACAAACATTTTGAACATTCAAAATTATGTAATAACAAGACTTAAAACAATATTCAAAGATTTTCACAGAGTTTCCTCCAGCTATTATATTGTCAGAAATATATTGTCTCTAAAGAGGATTACTTTGAAGGATAATAAAGTCACTGAAAGATAATAAAGATCATTTGTACATTAATTAAATGATATTTATCTTCTCATAATATATTAGGTGTAGCAAAAAGAAATCCATTATTTTTGCATGAAATTGAATGGAAAAATAATGGATTTCTTTTTACTATACCTAATATAACATAACACTAAACTTTATTACACCACATACATAAAAATATACAATAATAATCTATTTTGTAGATATCTTTCAATGCAATTTACAAAATTGCAGACAAAATATTAGTTCGCGAATACCAATAAATATGAAATATTTTGTATTCCGAAATTTTCATTTTTTTTTTGTAATATTAATTAAAATATTTTTCAATATATATCCTTTTATTTTTTATTATAT
>NW_017259315.1:136948-137939 GCF_001594045.1 Atta colombica | reverse complement strand
ATTTATAATAATATATTATACATACTAATCAGTTTGTAATAAATAAATAATTTTATATATATTTAAAAATAATTAATATTATAGCACAAATAAAATGTTTTTCGTAATTTTTTCTTTTCTGTCATAATATTAATTAGATTAATTAGATACATATAAAATATTTATTAAAATATTTATTAAAATATTGTTTTTTTGATTTTGTTATCATATATACATGTATAGTAGATATACAGTTAAATATTTTGTTATGTTAAATATTTTGTTATGTTAAATATTTTATTATGTCCCAACATCTAATATCTTTTTAATCACACAAAATTATTACAATTTCGATAAGTTTATATTTCATGTTAGACATGCAAATTCCTACATGCACTTGAAAAATGCTTTTGTGAAAATAAAAATTGAAATATGTAAGCCGAATGGAAGAAGAAAGTAAGGAGTTAGACACAACGGCCAGTATTCATAGTCAGATCTTATATTCAAGACCGTCTTAAGTACAATTTTAAGAAGTCACAAACCAATCAGAAGGCCGCATTAGCGACTTAAGACATTACTTAAGACGGTCTTAAAATAAGAATCGACTATGAATATCAGCCATATCCAAAATAAGGAATAAGAAACAAGGAATAATAAATTTCAACCAATCAGAAACTATGGATTATGATACATGGTCAAGTCGAGTAGTATCTATCTTTATTATTTATAGAATACAAAGAAAGATAAAATGATATTTGTGTCGATTTGTATCATTAAATGAAAAGCACTCTGTGTTCCTATGTATCCAGTTTTTAGTAGATTGAAATCTGTTATACCTTGTTTATTCCTTGTTCCATTTGTGTTTGAGCCCTAACAGAAACAAAGCTTTTATATATCTTAATAGCATAATTATTATTGGAATAATATTAGTCCAATATTAGTCTAATATTAACTCAATATATCTCCATATTTAATTAATGTGTCATTACTAAATTATTATTAAAGTAGGAGG
>NW_017259315.1:128323-136848 GCF_001594045.1 Atta colombica | reverse complement strand
AAAAAAATCCCCCCCCCCCCAAAAAAAAATAAGTCACAATAATCACGGATAAATTGAAACGTTATCGTAAAATTATCAAAAGATGACAATGATATTACATTGACTGCTTTCCTTATAGGAGGTACAATCGAATGTCCATTCTGACCTTCTTGATATGCAATGAATAACAAAAATAAAACGACATTTATATCGATTGTGTTTCCTAAAAGAAAAGCAACGATTATTATCTTTATCTGTAAATGTTCATAACAGTGTCAAAGTGCAATTTCACAGTTTCATAATGATATCACACCTGCGATATCATATCTGTTACAAAATGAACATTGATACGTTATCAATTTTAAATTTATTTTATTATTTATTATAAATAATTATTATTTATTATAAATAAATTTTATTAAATTTATTTATGTCGCATACAATATATACTCCAACATATTTCAATATGTTTCTACCATAACTCCTACCACTCCAACGTATTCATTGGAGTAAGAGCATGTTGAAGCACGTCAAAACATATTGGAGCATAAGACAGACTTCGTGTCTGTCATGATATTCTGACTTCATTATTTTGCTAAAGAGGATAAAATGTATAAACGCTTCTTTTATATTTTGTTGTCTCAATTTTCGCTTTCTAAAAGTTTCGTTTATGTTTCTATCACTCTCCAGCTCTTACGTTCGACTTATAATCCAATTTTTATTTTCATCAAGGATACGCTTTGAAGCGTTTGTAGCATCGTTGATTGTACCTTTGGTGAAAATAAAAATTGGAGCGTTTTTTAATTGGTCAGTAAAATTCTTTCTTCTAATTGGTTCATCAAATGCTTCAAAGCTTTTGTAGCGAGACTTTGGCTGCGTTTCGTTTTACGCATGATGCGCATGCTGCATTATTTATCCTTGTTATTCACCGAATGTTAAACAAGAATAAATGATGCATCATGCGCATCATGCGTGAAACGGAACGCAGCCTTTGACACAGCCCAAGATGGCACCATCTTTCACTGGCGGGAAGTACATGCATCTCAAAATATCAGCGGCATCGAAAATCATTATTGCTTCTGTTAGATCATTCCATTCATTATTTATCGTACGTTTCATAAACAAGAATGTTTCAAGCGCATGAAAAAAACTTGGCCCAGTGCAATTATATCGCTCTTAATACACACTTTAATCCACATATCAGTTACGTACCTTTTGACATACGATGATCGTTCACTTGCAGCCCAGCCGACAATGATTATTCATTACCCTCTGTCTCAGCTAGCCATGCCATGCCGGTTTCCTACATCATTCCTACATCCTTTCAGTTTGTCTCAACATCTGCTCCATTTGAACATTTGCATTTCAACAAATCTACGTGATTTCTATACGAAAATTCGGGAAAGATACCGCGCACGCGAACACGATCGCGACGGCTTGGATCACCGTTCGAGAATCGCAAGCGGCCGGCCGATTCGATAGTATCGAACTTCATCCAACTCGGCGACAATTTCACTCAACACTGCGCATAATTATTGAATTGACGTAGATATGCAGCGTACTTCACGTTGTATGTTTGTCAGTGAATTAGAATTGATCAGAATGATTAGAATTACTCGGTGAACGGGGGACCTTTTGTTTCTTCTCGAGAAATCCGGAATTATCTTAGATATTGTACGCGGAAGTATTGCTCTTATGATCAGCCGATGGACCAACACGCGAAGAAAAATCGTGTATTCGAGGTACGTGGCACTTTGAGGTTATAGTGGCCGGGCTATGAGCAGCTGTCAGGCAACTGTGCGAGCGAAGAGGAATCTGCTCCTTTGTTGAAACGAAGATAAAAATTTACTTCTATAAATTAAGCGTCCTAAAAGCACGGTTGTCTAATGAGGATTTGCAGGCGAAATCACAAAATGTATTTATATATCGTGCGACTTTTAGGATTCGCTACGCAGAGGTTATACATTTTTCATAATGCGAACATTTCAATGCAAAAACTAATCGCGATGTTTTAAGTGCATTAAAAATAAATTGAAGTATTATATAGAGTTTTTTGAAATATTAGATATTGGAAGGATCTTTTTTCTGACGAAACTGAAGTAAAACAATGGATCAATAGTTAATGGAAATATGACGATAAATAGTATTGCATAATTTAAAATTTTAGCCGTCTAGCAAACGAGAATGAATTGAAATGAATTGAAATGAATTCAGATTTTTAGAAATATTGATTCACGAATATTAAAATGAATGCTTTTCAATCCTGAATGAATTTTTATTCGTTTATAGGAATTGCGTGAAGCATATCTCTATGCTTTTCAATCTAAAAATAATATTAGCTTTTTCTATGCACACACAACACACACATTGTGAATACTGTTCAATTCAAAATTTTGAATAGGAAATGCAGTTTTTCAATCCAATTGCATCCAATTGAATCTAATTAAATCCAATTGAATCCAATTAAATCCAAAAAAAGTATTTACTATTTAAAAATACGCATTCGGATAGAAAAAAATTTTAATCTATTTTAATCCATTCTCGTTTACTGAGCGATTTTAGCAAAATATTAGGTAACTTTGATGATAAATTTAGGGGAAATAATCGAATATATTTAAAATATTGTGAGAGACAATTAAATCGAAAATCTATTCCTTACTTTTATGAATCTTTTTATTTGCAAATAACTTTTTATTTATTTGTTATGATGCGTAACTATTATCAAATATTTTCTAACAAGAGATGTAGATGACACAGTGTAATAATAATAATCATTACATCTTTATTGTTTGGCAATTAAATTAAACAAAGCTGAAATGATCATTATATTAAGGACATAGCACAAAAATTTAAGTAACAAAACTTAAGCAGTAAGCAAATTGGCTTACAATAGAGACCATAAAATCGTAATTAAATTAGAGATTGGATTCGAATTTAATCAATGCCTGTTTCTACAATGTAGTTTAATTTTAATCTTGGTTTAATTTATTCTTCATCTTTTTCTAATTCTTAAAACTGAAAAAGACTGAAGAATTAGTTGAACCAGGATTAAAATTAAACTACATTAATAGAAACAGGCACAAAAAAATACTGAACTTTGATGAACTTTACTTCGATTGGTTAAATTCCAATATAATCCCAATCTTTAGTCAGAGAGCCATGACACACAAAAAACTTAAGCAGTAAGACATAAGTAATAGCAAATCCAACATCATGATTTTCTTACACCTTACATCTTACTATTAAAAGTTTTTCTATGTGCCTTACACTATATCTTGTACTGAAACCAATTAAACACAATTATTGTGTTGGGTTTATTTTTTCTTTTTTTTTTCTTCAATGTAAAAAGAAAAATGAATTTTACAAAAAGTCTAGCTAAAAAGAATGAACTTGTAGGCTACATTCATACTATCAGCTGTTGTGTCCTTGTTTTACGTATAATGAATGATAAACACAAAATAGCTCTGATAACATATTTTTCAAACACAAAATAGCTAGTGAGCGTCCAATGTGATTTTTTTATTAGAAATTTATTTTTATTTGATCTCAGTAAGTAAATTCTTTATTATATATTTATAGTTGGAGAACTATTGTATACTCTTTATACTTAAAGTGAAATAAATATATGTTTGACATTTAATAAGAACAGAAATTAAAATTCTGTAATTTAGCAGTAAAAACAAATCTTATGATTGGTTTTTACACCCAAAATCTGTTAGTATATATATTTTATACTTAAAGTGAAATAAATATTTGTTTAAAATTTGGCAAAAACAAGAAGGAAAGTTTTAGTGTAAGTTCAGCAACAATAAAAAACAAATCTTTAAAAATAAAAAATTAAGGACGAGAATTATAGAAAGAACTTTCTCATTAAAAACTGCTTTTTCTGCCTGATGCAGCCATATTCTATCTGTTTTCCTTGTAATGTATGATAAGGAGCACTCCAGAGATATTTATACTAAAAAAAATCAAAATATATATATAATAAGACTCGTGATATGGACAAAATAATAGTGTACAATAAACGACAAACACGATCAGTAACTAGAGCGTATTAATATCTAAATTTTATTATTAATTTATTATTGTAGTACTGAAGTAATGTTCAATAATAAAAATAAGCTTGTTTTTTTTAATTAAACTTCTTTTTTTTTCTCTTCATTTTTAGAGAAAAAAAGTAAAAGATGAACCGTACAAAAAGTTCAGCTAAAAAGAACATGCCTATAATTGTATATTTCGGCTCTCTCTTCCAATCATCTTCAGCATGTGTATCTTAAGATTATATACAAGAATGCATCTTACTGTGAACCACAAAGTGGTATGCTCCATTGAAGATATCATAATTACAAAAACTTGGTATTAATATAATAGATCATTTATCTGTTTTTTTATTATTTTTATTTTGATTATGTTTTTAATCTGTTTTTAATCTATTGATTCTATATGCGTTCACCTTGCTTACTGTATTTAAATTTCTAACTATTTTTAATATTAAAACCAAATTAATTTATTTGCAGTGGAAATTATATCCACTATTGATACATAACAACCTTTATGATTTTGATATATCTTCAATGAAACAGTATTTCGCTTTGTAATCCATAATAAAATACACACTTTGACACAATTTTGTTAATACATGCAGAAGATGATTTGAAGAGAAAGCCGAAACATACAATTATATTTTTATTATTGAACTAATTTGTTATTAATTTATTACTGCGTTTTAATTCTCGCGTGTGACTTGTATGTGCGATTTGTCGTATACTATTGTTTTAAAAAATTAAAAGTCTTGAAGCTGTTTTATAATACAATTTTATATTTTACTCAATGTAAATGAACATTCTTCTAAGCCTCTTGCTAGAAATGTATAATCTCTTCTGCATATATCCATATGTGAGATTTAATGATGATATCAAATGACCTATTAAAATAAGATTTTCATATCAAAAATATTCTGTGCAATTGCCTTCGTTAAGAGAGACGATTTAAATAAAATCTAGACTTCTGTGTGGATCCTTGGCACCAGATCTTTGGCACAAAGAGCAGGCACGTAACTCCTTATACTATAATTGTTATACAACTTTTATATTATTCATATCAATAAATATTTAGAAAAAAAAGCATTCATAAATATTATTTTGAGACAAGTAATAAATTTCTTTTCAAAGTAATATAAATAAAAGTTTACGACATGAAAATTAAATTGTATTTTTTGTTCATTAATTGAAATGTGTTAGTTTTTTTCTAATAATAAGTTTGTAGTTTCTTGTCAGATAGAGATGTACTCTTCTGCATACATCCGCAAATATGTATATAGGATCTATAGTTTTAACTGATTCGAGACGGTCTGCTAGAAGAGGTCACAATGGCAATTGTTATAATGGCAAATACTCTCTCAGTGGTTTACCATTGTCTTCCGAGAGATGATCAAATAAAATCTGACATAGTGTCTGGATGGATCTTCTAATCTCTCGAATCTTTGGCACAAAGAGCAAATACGCTTTCTAACATGAATTTTAAGGAAATACAGTTTTACGTGAATGAAATATTGATTTGTGAAACATACAAAATTTTTTACAACTATCTGAACGTAAAATGATTATTATGTACATTGCGGAACTTTGATAATATTATATGTAATAAGTAATCTTACGTGATAAAAGATTACTGAATAGTCTTTATAAAATTATATTATTTTATTTTATAAATATTTTTATATTAATCTTTTTTAAATTATTATCTGTTATTTTTATATAATTTAAAAATACTTTAAAGACAAATTATTGATCAAGATTTATAATGAAAGAGAGCAATTTTTGAATATTATATTAATAAATTAATTAGATTTAAAATTCCCTCGTGTGTTATTAATTCACAAGAAAATTTACAGAGTATTTATAAAAATTTAGTAATTCTTTATAAAAATGTATTAAAAAGTAATTTAACTCATACGTCATTACTGCAATCTCCTTTTCTCGCGAAATTGTATTATATAAATATATTATAAGATTATTTTAAAATTATAATAACATCATTAAGAGATAGATAACGGTCATATAAGACTCGGTGAAATAAAAAAAAAAGAAAGAAGAGAGTTAGAAGCTTGCAAAACCAACGGTGGGTCTAAATTAGATCCAATTCTAAAAACAGGCTAGAACAAACGTGACGAAACGTAGCTTTCGCTTACGTAGCTTTCGCTTACGTAGCTCTAATTACACGCTCAAGTTTTCATCTTAAATAATAGACTATATACGACACCTAAGTATTGTAAGAAAATGAATTTGCCATCTTGCTAGCAATATGGATTATCCTTAATGAAAATTTTAATAAACTTTCTGTCAACTTTTTTCTTTATTCAGATTTATTAAATTTTTATTAACGTTAGACTAAAAATACATTATAAGAAGTGGTACATATTATTCTCATCAAACGAACAATTAATCTCAAGTATATTTTTTACCGACAAATCTAAATTACCTCTCCAATTCTGCGGATCTACTGATAATATCCAATTTATAAATTAAATATCAGACATGCGTGAAATTTAAATAATTTTTTAAAAAATTTGCAGATATTTTTTTAGTTGCTCTAACGAATCATTCGGTTTTTTATCACAGTATTGGCCGGTGATTCGCAAAAGGAAAGCTAACGAGGATGAGCCATGCGAAGGTACAAGAAAACCGTTTTGGGCACAATAAACTCCGTCGCAGGCAATTAGGAAAAAGCAGCTCACCACCGAATAAAATGGTGGGACTAGGCAGCGACGAGCTATTTATTTCGACCATTACTGATATCAATAATATGGAATTGGAAATCAACTCTGAAGACGAGAGCGATGAAAACGAAAAGGGTGATATACAACGATTGATACCATTAGACAGCGAGAGTGTCGTATTTAGCAGCGGAAAAAAGGACAATCAAAGGAATGAGATAGAAAATGCGGATGATGAAACCGTCTGGTCTATATCCATCCAGATGTTTATACCTTTCCTACTTGCCGGCTTCGGCATGGTTGCTGCTAGTTTGTTGCTAGATGTGGTACAGGTATTAAAAATTGATTCTTGTTTTTTTCTGCCAATGTAGATTAATTTTAATAATCTCTATTTAACGTGTCTCCTTCTAAGTTAAATCTAAAAAAAAATTTTTAAAGTAAATTAAATTAAGATTAAAGATTAATCTATATCGATTAAAATGGCATATCGCAATCATATTTTTTTAGAAATTCTGAAGTAGAAAATAAATAAGATACAATGTTATCACTTGTTTCTCTTTACTAATAATAAAAATTTTTATCACGTTTTCTCTCTCAAGAACTAATTATGAACAACTTACAAACTATTTTCTAGTGCATATTCAAGAATAATAAATCTAATTTCATGAATGAAACGTTGAATTTTAGCATTGGCCAGTGTATCAAGTAGTATCCGAAGTATACATATTAGTTCCTGCACTACTGGGTTTGAAAGGAAACCTGGAGATGACATTGGCTTCTAGATTGTCGACCCAAGCTAATCTGGGTCAAATGGATACGACGAAACAACAATGGACATTGGTTATGGGAAATTTAGCTTTAATCCAATGTCAGGCTATGGTAGTTGGTTTGCTGGCATCCTTGGCAGCTGTGATCCTTGGTTGGATTCCGGAAGCTCATTTCGATATTCATCATGGACTCTTATTGTGCGCCAGTGCCTTGATCACCGCTTCCGTAGCCAGTTTCGTCCTGGGCCTCGTGATGGTTGCAGTCATACTATTGTCGCGACGAATGAACATCAATCCTGACAATGTCGCTACGCCGATCGCGGCTTCCTTAGGAGATCTAACTACTTTAGCTCTTTTATCCTGGATCGCTTCTATATTATATAAAGCAATAGGTATAAATGATTGTTTTCCGTATTATACTTATTTGATTAAAAAATCGACGAATTTTTTAGGTAGCGCTCCGTGGGCAGCTCCATTATTGATAGCATATTGTGTATTTATAACTCCTGTATGGGGGTACATAGCAGCTAGAAATCCATTTACTAAAGAAGTATTGGATTACGGCTGGACGCCTGTGATATCTGCGATGTTAATTAGCAGGTAATTATTTTTCTTGCACATTTTATAAAAATTTCATGAAGTGAATGCGCGTATCAACGAATAACATTGATTTTAGTCTTGGTGGACTGATTTTGGATTACACCATATCAAGCTACAAGGGTATAGCCGTTTTTCAATTAGTAATTAATGGCGTTGGAGGAAACTTGGTTGCTGTTCAAGCCAGTAGAATATCGACGTCCCTACATAAAGATTATCACACGGGTGTTCAAAAAACTCTCAACATTTGCATTAGTCCATTCCATGCATTTTTTGCTAAAGGTGAGTTTACTATAAATTTTTGCACAAAATATAATTATATGGTCGTGAATTTGTAACAAGAAATTTTTAACAGGAGGACACGCAAGAACAGCTAGAGTATTGCTAATGATGGTGATACCAGGGCACTTAATTTTTAGTTACACGATTAGTTACCTTCAGGCGGGGCATACCTCATTCACACCTAT
>NW_017259315.1:127193-128223 GCF_001594045.1 Atta colombica | reverse complement strand
TATATATATATATTTATTATATATAATTAATTTTTATAAAAAATTGATATTGGTTGAAATTCAAAAAAATTATTAATATTGGTTAAACTTGCTTTAATGTTTTAATTTTTAGGTAATTCTGTTGTTATATATTGCGCAATTAATGGTTATTTGGATGTGGACAAGAGGTATGGATCCAGACAGTTCTGCAATACCATATTTAACAGCAGCAGGCGATCTTATAGGAACTGCACTTCTTGGAATTGCCTTCCATATTCTTTATGCCATAGGCGACGGCGACTCTGACGTAGGAGATTGATCGTTAAAGTTTATATAATATTTTAAGTCCTTTATAATGTTATAGGTCACAAATTTTGAACTGTCGTTCAAAAGACTGCAATAAGAAATCTGATTTGAATTTACAATACGCGACACCATTTGTAATTCGGGATTATCAGTAACTATCGCTTTCATTACAGTGAGTTTTTCTTTCAAAAAGAAATATTTGTTAATATTGATTCTATTAATAATGAAATTATCACGTGATTACAAAGATAGGAATTACAATTAATTTGAATCGTAACTATGCCAATAAATATAGACCAGTATATATAAGTATACATATTTCATTCTATGCTTTAACCAAAATTTTCATCATACAAGATATTTTCTTAAGCTTCGTCATATCAATTATACGACGTATGTGCCTACATGTATAAACTTAGTTTAACTGTATATAATACCTAGTAGATATATATTTGTACATACATATACATAGACAACATGTCAATCAGTTAAATATTAAATATAAATTTTAATATTTTTTATATAATTATCTATAGAAGAAACTTCAATTAGCAATTCTCAATTATGGCGTTAAAGTGAAAGATGTGTACTCTTTCTTTTTTTTTCTTCTAGTATTTTCTTCAATTTATTAATACTCGGAAACTTATAAGTACATATTGTATATGTAAAGCATAAACGGCTTATATATATAACAATTTTGTTTTTACTATCTGAGGCTCGTTTCTACTAGTGTGGATTAACTTTA
>NW_017259315.1:116730-127093 GCF_001594045.1 Atta colombica | reverse complement strand
TATATATATAAAATGACATTTTATTTTTAATGAATCAAAATATTTGTAATTATATAAATTTATTTCTCGCCAAGATATATAACAGATTAAACAAGAGTCAAAATATGTAGATGAAAAAATAAAATTCTTGAAATATTGTCAGAGTTAATCAAAGGCTAAATCTTATGATTATATTAATTAATTGATTATATTAATTAATTGCAAAATTATTTGTTCTGCGAACTAAATTCAATTCGTATTTGAGATGAGAGATTATAATTAGAAAGAAGAATTAAACCGAATATATTGCGAATTGGAATTTTAAGAGCAAGTTAAGGAATATATAACTTAGAGTTCTGGATATCATCAGAAGTAGCGTATTCATCTAAGCAAATGTTGACATCATTTATTTATTGACTCTCTTTTTTCGATCACCATTTTCAATTTACGTCCTTGATAACTGGGAACGAGTACGCAGAATAAACATTCACTTATTTTATTTTATTTTTTTCTTTTTAAATAATGATTTAAGTTTGTGGTGACTCAATCGGGGCTTCCGTGTTCTTACTTCGATTCGAGGATTACATTATTTTTAAATTTTTGAAAATTTCGGATGAAACTAATCATCTTGGGGTATTTCAAATCACTTGGTATTCCCCAAACAAAAAAGGATTGAAATGGATTAAATATTGTAGATTCACAGATTTTAGAAGTTCACATTCGCAAATATTGAAATGAATCCTTTTTAATCCTAGTGTATTTTTATTCATTTAGGAATTGTATGAAGCACATTTCTATCTTTTCAATCTAAAAAAAAATTTTAATTTTTCAAGTGCATTGTGAATACTGCTCAATTTAAAATTCTGAATAGAAAATGCAGTTTTCAATTCGATAAATCTAAAAAAAAAATTTAATTGAATCTAAAAGATGAAAATGGACTATTAAGTGTATGTTACTAAAGTATCCATTCAAATGAATTTAAATTGATCAAAATTTTAATCCATTCTCGTTTACTGAGATTAACTTATCTCTTGAAGAACTATCCTAGCTTTATCCTATTTTTATTTTAATTGTCATTAACAATTTCTTATCATATACTTTGAATCTCTTTTCATTGTTTTCCTTTCAGTTTCTGTTTTTCTTTGCACCCTTATTCAAGTTATTGTCAATCTCACAATTCTTGCCTTATTTTTTCTTCTTTAGACTTTAATCTTTCTTCCTCTTCTTTTTATTTTTTCAAAGCTGTTTGCATATCAGGCATACATCTTAAGGAAAGATTAAAGATGCTATTAATCTATCATCCAGTGGGAACTAAAAAAAAATCATTTTCCTAGTAACTCTGACAGTTTTTCCGAAATTAAAAAAATTTCTTGTTTAACGTTTTACGAAATTATCTTGGAAAGGGGGAACGTATATAAATATTCGTACAGACACAAATAATTTATATCTTGAAAAGGTATACAAAAAGAAAAGAGAGAAGTAAGTGATACAGTATTTGATATTAAAAGTTATAATATAAAGTATTAATTACACATATACTTTAATTTACGGGCACAAATATAATGAGAGAAATTTATAAATATAATATATACGATAATATGTGAGAAAGGGAAACACCATGTAAAGAAGTTCTTTTATTAGTATTATATTAAATATCTTTACTCTTATATAATAAATAAAAACAAAAAATTTGTTTACTTTGCAACGAGATATCGAGAATATAAGATATAAAATATTCTGCAATCATTTACTAACAATGTTATACTGGTATATTCATTATATTTAGGTGTAGTGAAAATGATATTAATATAACTAGATAAGTCCTTTAAAAAGTTACTGCAAGGACAGATAATACTGAGACTTTATTAACATTTTCTAGTGCCTAAAATATACTATGTTTGGAAATCTGAAGTATTGACTGTATAAAAGATTTACTTATGTAATATACAAATAAATTCTAACCAACGATTTGTTATGTTTATATGAGATAATAAAGTCTCGATATACAACTGCATTTTATCATTATCTCAAACTTATCTCAAACACACACAAAAAAAATGATAAAATTAAATTAAACCGTCATAAGGTAATGATTCAATTTAAAATTATCTTAAGTACTCTAATAGTATCATTATTAATATCTTAAGTATTGAATGCTGCTATATTTATAACAGACAACGAAAGTGGAACTACAAACAGATTTATTATTTTACAGATAGACTATGCTTGCAATCGGACTACATTACATTATAATTTAATTGTTTCAAATTTAATTGATATTGATGTTATATTATTTATTCAATTTTACATGAAGTTCGTTTTTTATTCAAGGATCACAGAGAGAAAAAATTTGCTATGAATGCTAATCCTATGCTATGACACAAATGGCAAATGCTATTTACAAATATAGAGTTCACAAAATTATTACAGATAAAGGTAATAAATACCTATTTTTTTGTACTCGTTACAAAAATTATTTACAACAAATATAAAATATTTATTAAATATGCAAATTTATTTGCTAAATAGTAAACAAATTTAACAATAAAAATAATTTTGCAAGTTTTTCATTCATAGCGAAATTATTTTTCTCCGTAATGTCTTGTCTGTTGAATAAAAACTGGCAGTTTTGCAAAGATAGAGTAACCCAAGCAGAAAAATCATCACATCAAAATGGCTCCAAAATGGACTCCACATTAAAAATCACTTTTCGATCAGTAACAATTTATTTTATCATCATTTTGACGTTATGGTGATCGTTATGATGATCGGTTCTGCTCGTGAATACTTTTTCAATTTACGCATAATAAAAGTACGCGTGCACCAGCCGCGACATGCAGGAGGACCTGTACGTCTTCTCGGTCGCGCTCGTTTAAAGCCCCGTCGCACATCCTCCCGCTCGTTCACGCTCGTAACCATCTACACCGTAATCGCGCGGTACCATTCTTTCATTGTGTACGTTTGTACGTGTGTATGCGTGTATGCGCGCCGGTTCATTCATCTACGTCGGCGTGTTCGCGCGTACGTGCACGTGCACGGGAGCCGCGTTAACACGCACACACGACGACGGCGATTCGCGCGGTCAAGCCCGTCGACGACGACGACTCGCGCGGTCAAGCTTGACGACGGCGACGACGGCTGTGAATGAAATAGTTTCATCTGTCAGTGCCAACTATCGCGCCGATCTCGGTGTACGCGGCGCGTCTCTCACAGATCTGATCTGCCGTCATGCGTCGTCGCGCGTAAAAGGGGTAGCGAGTGACCGCGAAAAGAGCGCTATTACTCCGACTCAAAAGTCGCGCAACTTTCAACTCTCTCTTGGAAACGCTCTCTAATGCCGGTGAGTTCGATTCTCAATGCTGCAGACATGAAAAGAAGCTCTCGATTGTGAACTCCAAGCGGGTTCCGTAGAAAATAATAAAAAATAAATAAAATCAAAATAAAATAAATTGGAAGTAAAATAAAATAGAAGTAAGTGATAAATTTACAAAGACAAAGAAATCTCATCCGAGCAGTCGGAGGCTAAGATTAACATTAAACTGCAGTACAAAAGCAACAAACAGCTCGGAAGGAGCTCTAGTGATCAAGAACAAAGAGGACTTTTGCGTTCTTCTTTCCCTCCCTCTTTCCCCATGCGAGACTTGGATGCGTACGCTCGTTTTATTTTTCATCCAGAAAGGGGTCACGAAGAAGCACGGTTGGACAGTCGTACCTTTTAATTCGACCCTGAGCTACTTTTATAATCATTGAATTGTAGCTGATAGGGGTTACTATTTCTGAACTCTCGGAAATTAAGTCAGTTTTGATCCCCGCGCGTAATACCTTCCGCTGGGATTTCTGAGCTTCTCTTTCACCTTTCTTTTTCACAACCCATTTTCGTAAACCATTATCATTCTAGAAAAATTTCCATCGAGTGATAAGCGTCGAGAAATGACCGATAACTAATGTGAAATAATCGACGCTCGTAATAACGATTTCAGAACAGACGTGAGAGGCATCAGTATTTATAATATATATAATTACAGACTTAATGTCGAATCAAATAGCGGCCCCACGAACTTTCGTTGCTTAGTTTGCTTTTCGTTAGTAGCTCATTCGTCTCCGCGCCAGATTTAGTTGATAACTTGTTCTGAACGATTCTCGTAATTTATACGTCTGCATTCCGATCTCGTTGGTCCACGCTCGCGCTTGTGGAAGATTTCTTTTTCGAAATTGGTCGCGCGCAAAAAGACGGGGTGCCCGATTCATCTCGTTGATACGAGATAAAAAAAATTAAGAGAAATTACGCGGGATAAGCAAATTGGGTCCAGCGAAGATTTGACGCACAGCGGCATCTCCTCTGCATCTCCTCCGCATGGACCATCGTGCGGAAATCGAATGAGTGCCATTACGTGCGCAACCGCCGGAATGCAGAGCGGCACCGCAGGATCCTCCATCAGGACGACGAGCAAGCGCATCATCATCCGGAACAGCTGACCAACGTGTAAGTATAACGACGGAGAAGATCCGCACCTGCGGAATATATCGCACGTATAATTCCCATCCCGCCACGCCGAGGAAAATAATAAAATAATCGTGACGAGCGAGCAAGCGAGACGACCGGTGGGATAAGATACACCGGGAGAGACGAGGTATCAGAGCGTATGTTAAGTTATTGCCCGTCATGGTCGAACTTAAACACGTGGAGTAATTTATCAATCTGCGAATATGTTACGGAAGCGCTTAGGCGCTCGCGTCGCCCGGAGAGCGGTTTGCGGGCCTCGTCAGCGGAAAAATGTCGCGACGTGAAACGTGAAAACGGAGCTTGAAAAACCAAGAAAACGTCTCCTCCACGATTCATGATTATCGATTTAGAATCTTTTTCTTACGCATGCAATAATGAAAAAAAAAATAAAAGTTACAGGTTTGGAGACGCGCTTAATCGTGCGTTCGATTAAGTGCGCGCTATTCGAAGCCATCTACCTAAAAACCTGGAAAACTTGGAATTTTTAGAGGATTTCTTTTTTATTCTTGAAAAACTATTAAGGATTTTCATGGAATTTTATCGGAATTTAAGGAAATTTTTGAAATTTTACTTTTAAATTTAAATTCTATCTCTTTGCTACTTTAATCATGTTTTCTTTTTAACAATGCAAAATGTTGACAATCAGCAATGAATTTGCGTATGTTCATGTGTGAACATTCTCATATATATGTCTCGTATATATGTCTTATATATATGTCTTTTTGTAAAAGAGTCAAAGTAATAGTAAAAGACGATCAATTAAATTAACAGAATAGAGTAACTTACTAATACTATATTATAATAAAGATTCACTCAGCCTTCTATATTATCCTACAGGTTTTGCAGCTCTAGTTGTAGAAAATAATAGATATAGTGTTGTAGAATCTCTGTCTACTAATTTTCAATATATAGTTCGTTTGTGTTTCTTGCAATTTATTATATTCCACAAAATTACATTAAAAAATTCTTTAATCTTTTTTTACTTGGAATTTTGAATAAAATATTTGAAAAATCCGAGAATTTTCAGAGAATTTTTTAATAATAGCGATTTTGATTGGATGCACTAGTGCATATTAAAACGTTATACACTGATTTAATCTGTGTAAAAATAAAATATTTTGAATTATATAATATAGATTTTACTTAACAGCACAATAAAATATATTAATTATTTATGTTTTCGTGATATAATCCTCCATTTTTATATGTATTTATATTAAATATACAATTTTACATCAATTTGTGTACGACAACTTTAACAGACTTCTAATGTGCACTACTGCGCACTGAGTGCATCCAAACGATTCGCTACAAGATTTCTGTAAACATCTTGGAAACTGAAAGACATTATAACATTAATCGTTATAAAATATATCTAATAATATTTGCAGATATTTTTTTAAATGCCTAATGTTTACTCTAGCAGCAAAGAAAATCATTCTAATACTGAATGAGAATCGCAAAAACCTTTTGCTTCTACTACTGGATACATACATATGTTAAGTAGAATCAGTGGAATTAAAAAGGTAGTCTCATAAAAAAATGTAAAATGTGCTTGTAAAACTATTTTATCTTTAACATCACATTCTTACTTTACAGTTGGAAAATTTTTTCCAGCTAAATCATTATTAATAATAAAAGATGAATATATTAAAATGTAACACATTATATAAAAATAAACATCAAAAAATATAACGCTCTAACACAATTTAGAAACAAATTGTGGGAGCATATTTCTTCAGGGAAATTAATATTTAAAGTGCATTAAAATTAACATGAACATTCATCTTTTTTTTACTTTCATTTATCTTAGAATTTACATTTTTAAATTACATTATTTATGTTATTTGTCCACTTATTCATAAATTGTATTATTTTAACATTTAACAATTAAGAATTAAACATCAATTTAACATAAAATATTCACAAAATAACGTAATTACATTATATTAAATTAATACCTACTCTTTAAATTTCTTAGAGTGAAATTTCACTTCAAAAGAGTAAAATACTGCCACTTTTGAAAAGGAGTAAAAAAATTTGCACTCCTGAATAAGAGTAACAGATTTTCACTCTATTTCGAAGTGAGATTCACTCCAAAAAGGAGTGAGATTTCTTTCGTTTGGAGAGAATCTCACTCCAAACTAAAAATTGCAATAAAAAATGTAAATTTTTTACTCTTTTTCAATAATGACAGTATAATATTTTAACTCTTTTAGAATGAGATTTTATTGTAAGAAATTTAAACAGTATATTAAAAATTCAACATAATATTAACAGGAATAGTTTTAATAGGATAGTTTTAACGCAAGTACAAAATAATTTTTACTCTGTTTAAAAATGATATTATTTAAAAAATGAAATTTTTGTGATTTTTCGATTGTATCATTTTTGAAGCAAGGATATGATATGACAATCATGTCAATTATTTATGTTTTTAAAAAAATTGAAAAGAGTAACGTCGGGTGACAAGAAATGATCGCGAGCACGAAGTGGTGGCGGAAAATTTAGCTTCTTAATATGGTGCAAAGAGATAAAGAGCCTGACTGAGAGACGTTAGTGTAAAAATATCGCGACGACGTCTCGAGAGCGCCAAATCACTTGCGTGTGGTCCACTACTTATTGTTAGAGGAGTACGCCTCTCAAGTTGCACGCGATAACGCTTTGCGTAAACCGATCATGAGTCCCGTTCAAACAGACGCCGGTGGTGCGCATCTGTTTAATCTATTATCGAAATAACCGCTACTGTCATATATAAAGAGTCACAACATTGAAGAACACAATTGCGAGACGGCCTTGATCAATTAACGAGCCGTTCGTTAATGTTTCCAATTTGAAATGCAATTTAATTTCTATTTATTTCTATCAATGCAGATCAATTTTAATCTCGATTTTACTTACATTTTATATTTTTCTAGTTTTCTAACAATTAAGAAAGATGAAGAATAAGTTTACTTTTATAATATATTTATAAGAAAGTCTTGTAATGACGTTGAAACCGTGTCATTTTGAGATAAAGAATGTAATGAGTTAATGAATTATTACAAATTTTATGTACTCAAAAAAGAGCTGTTTTAATAACAGATCTCTGTACTCTAAATCAAAATTAAAATTAATTTACATTGATAGAAATAAACATTAACGAGACTTTAATTTGTTTTAAATAAGAAATCACTTATCGAAAAACTTATTATTTTTATTATCTCCCTTGAATTCCTTTCTTCACCTATCTCATTTTCAAAAAATCAATAGAGATTTCACGATAACGGCGATAATTTACTTTAACCACACAATGATTCTCTATTTTATTCTTCGATTTTTGATTACAGATCTATTAAATTTGATCTTTTTTTTGTTAGAAGCGTGCGAATAGCCATTTTCAAAGTATTTCTTACTAAATACGAATTCTTTGTTCCAAGTTAGTTTATCACATTAAGAAAAATATTAGAAAAATAAAAAATGATGATTTCTAGAGTTTCTAGAACGTAGCACCGGCATCAAATTTTTTTCCAAATTTGTTAATGTCATACGAAAGTATCAATTTTTAGCTTTAACATGCATTTTATCCCATTTTAATTTGATTTTTCATTTTTGAAATATAGTAATTTAAAGATAGTTATTTTTATGTAACATATAAAATCTGATTTTTTTCTTGTAATACGAATGTGAATTATCATTTCCGACATATTTTTGCCTGCTGAATATAAATCCGTTGATAAAAATTGACTATTACGTCACAATGTTATGAAAAAACAGTGTCAAAAAACCCAAAAAAATGACTCCCTTTAACACCATTTTTCTCAAAAGTATGACGTAATAGCTAACTTTGGATGACGGATTCGTATTCAGCGAGCAAAAATATATAAAAAAAAAAGATTATTCGCTTGTAACAAACTTTCATAGTGAATTATTTGTGTACCCGACTGTAGCACTGCAGCCATTTATACGGTATAAGGGTCCGTAATTGAAGAAGCAAGTGTAAGGTAGCGCTTGCGTAATGTTCTCTCGGCAATGCTCTTATTGTTATCCGCGCCAACGTGTTTACGATACGTGGGTGGTGCACGTAAAAACAATAAAAGAATACGCATACAACGAGTGAGTTCCGTATCGGATTCGCCGAATTGTTCGATGTGCTGTTGGAAATCTCGTAAGTTAGAGATGTAAAATTTTAACGAGTTCTCCGAAATTATCTGCCTCCACATCTCTTTAAAAGTCATATTTTTGCAGATTAAAGAAATCCAGTGTTTCATGACTAACGCTCTTCGCAATAGATCCTCTACGTGAAAAGAATGATTTTGCTGAAGTATCTAAAATTTTAGCTAGATATAAATAATTTTGTTAAACAAAATAATTATTGTATAAAATGCTCAAGCAATTAGTTGCTAGAATGTTAAAACTCTGTGCAGCATTGCTCATCATACTTTAGATGCATACAAAAGTATCTTGAGCATAAATGAATGAAGAGTACTATATTTAATCAAGACTAGTCTTGGTATTTAATAATGTTTTTACGTTTGTATGAATTTTTACAATTTTTAGTTCAAACAGTCAATTATTTATCTTAAAACACAGTCTTAAAATTTTAAGTGTTTTTTTTTATTGTGTTTCTCTAGCTTTATTTAACATCACAAATTAAATTGACAAACAATTTAATATTTTATTAATGCTAATACTGATTTTCAAATCACTAAAGAATTTATTATTTAAAAAATATTATTTAAAAATTATTTTAACAATTCAACAAAATTATTTTTAAATCTATGTATAGCCAAATTTTTAGATATTTAGCAAAATTATTGTTTTCATACATCATCGCGACTTTTTAAACTTAATTAAATTCGAATTGCAATGTAACACTCGATGTGATCTGAATTTCTTTAACGTGTAATTTTTTCAACCTAATAGATTTTAATTTAAAAATCGCTTCTTAAATTTACTCTTTTAGTTGACATAATTTACCACTGACACGTTATTTCATGGAATTGCGCTTCATGAAAGAATCTGAAATAAAGACGGCACACGTTTATTTTCTTGCTAAATTGCTAGCTAGAATAAATTCTTGTCGTATTGGTTACGATGTTATCGCAGCCAATACGATGGCAAGATTCTAATCCAGCTAGGAATCCAGCAAGAAAACAAGCATCGTCTGCCACAGGCTTAAGATAAAACTAATTAGGACATAATACAAAGTGAATCGATCCGTAATTAGTTACGAAATATGAATAATTATTCAGGGTGGATAACTCATTTAAATCTATTGGCTCCTCGCGTGACAAATTTTAATTGAAAAACCATACGCAATTCATCAGCACTTGGGAACAGCCATGAGTGAGTTAGTGTGTCAATTATATCATATAAACCTGCTATAAAGACTGCACTAACGATACACCTGACATGTAATTCTACACTGTTAAATTCATAATGTCAAATTATACCCACTTTGAGTTATTTTAATAATATTTTTATAGGTCATCACTGAATCTATTCAATTGTTATTAATTTAACAAAAACAATGTTATTAATTTAACAAAAACAATGGATTTAATCAACTCAAGAAAATGCATTAAATTTGACTATTCAATTTATTATTTACTAAATATATATGTTGCAAATATTGTAGCAGATTTTCTCTGGGCCTTTTATTATCATAAGCTTTTAATTATTTCTCTCTCTCTTTCTCTCTCTCTCTCTCTCTCTCTCTCTCTCTCTTTTGTTTAATCACATAGGCCATCTAACTGATTGCTGAAATATCAAAACTTCTTGCAGTATTGCTTATTATGTTTGAGTTTTCTTCATAATAATTTTGATAGTCCAACAAATTATTTTAAAATCTATATCTATCTAAGTTTTTAGATACTTCAGCAAAATCTTTCTTTTCGT
>NW_017259315.1:111198-116630 GCF_001594045.1 Atta colombica | reverse complement strand
ATATATATATATATATATCTAATATACATGTATGTGCGCACCGATAAAATTCTATACATGTGTATATATATTACAGTATATTTATAATTATTTGTTTATATTATTTCATCAGCCTACGGAGAAATGTCAAGCACTAATCAGTTTTCAAAATAGATACCTAAGAAAGGCAGTCTTATCAAATATTTGTGCTTGAGCGATAATATTAATTTATGAGATAATATAGATGTAATATAGACTGTTATATACATATCGTAATAATGTAAGCAGTTCTGACTTCAATATATTCTGATCATCAAATTATAAGAATCAAATTAAGCAAATGAAAAGAACGGGATACAAATTATAATCGCAAATGTGATGCTATTACGCCAGTTTTCTCAAATGAGAAGCGAGCGACATGCAGATCTGAGAGATCAGGTGTCGGTAAAATCTGATATCTCCATCTAAACGGACGTAGAATCTACGTGTACGACTAAATTACACGTGGGTATACGTTTTATTGAAATTGCTGGGGAAAATCGTCGCGTATTCGAATGCGTTCCAGTTACACACTTCATTCAGGCCCGGTTTCAATGTCGACCTTTACCGAGTCAAGAGCGAATCTTACATAATCGTGCTTTAAAAGGAACCACGAAAGATATATATGCATATGCGCATAGATAATATTGCTTTTAGTTGGATGTATGCCAAGACGTATACCCTATAAGCACATAATATTATTTAATATTAAGTAATATTTTAGACATATTCTTACAACATTAAATATAACGTGTTTTAACAATATTTTATTAAAATTATATAATGTTAAATAATATTCCTGAAATACTAGTGGATGTTAAATATCCACTCCTGATACTATTGTATAATTATTGAAAGTAACATTTTATTTTATGTTGTATAAACATTAAAAAGTATTATTATAAAACAAGTATTATACAATATTTACTTTAATTTGTAAAACTGTTATCCCAGTTCACTTTAAGATTATGTTTAAAGAAAATAACTGTGGTTTTGGCGCACAGTAGTAGAACTGAATATGTTGTACATAAAATCACACGAAATGTAATTCAAATACCGTTTCAATGAAGATCCTAATATTTAAAATTCCACTTAAATATTTTAAAAATAACTAACGTTATTTCATTTTAGATCGAAGCGTTTATTTTATTATTATTTTATACGATACGAATTTCATAAAATTTATCGCAATAACAATTAAAATTGGTTGTTTATTTTGGTTCCTTCCTTATATTGTGATTTATTTATTATTTTTAATTTTTATATTATTGTCAATAACTTTTATACTATTTAAACATTTATTTTTTTTAATACATTTGATTTTGGCATTACATTTCTTTTATCTGACTTCTAATTGATTTCTAATTGACCTTTTAGAATATTAACACAAATAGTGATTTTATCGTTTGATTCTTCTAATACGACTGCGATTTTTATTTTGTTGAAGACTTCTGCTCTTAAGCTCTTCGCTTTTTTTTGGATAAGTTTCTTCTTTCTAGTTTTAAAATTAAATTATAATTCACAATATAATTGTAGCTGTCTTTAACTATAGACTATTAAATTATGCCCATAATGTTAAATTATACGCAATTTGAGTTATTTTTAATTATTTTTATTCGTCACTGCTCCTACTCAATATATCATTAATTTAACTAAAACAATAGAGTTAAACAATTTAATTCAAGAAAAAAACATATTAAATTAGAAAATATATTAAATTTGATATTAAAACATATTAAATTTGATTTAAAATTACCCATGAAATATACGAAAATCAACAAAAAAAAAATCAAATTGACATCAAGATAACTTTAATGCTTAAAATCAATAAACAGTCAATGATTGCGTTCAACAGAAGTTAGCGCTACATTAACGTATCAGGTTGCACTTTCAACCGTTTGAAAATTTTATTGAACACTCCTAAAATTATAGTAAGCGTAGTGTGCTGTGAAATAAAATTGCAAAATATAATTTTAGCTCTTAAAAATAATCCTGGTAAATATAAAAGATATTACATTTATTATTATTATAATTATCATAATTATATTTACATTGTAAACAGTTATTTTTTAATTCTAATCATAATCAAAATATCCTCCTATCCTGTATTATTTGACAACATAATTCAAATTGCTAAGCAGCAAATGCAGCTTATTAAATTTTTTTAGAGACGTCTATAAATTTGCAACATGTTTGATAAATATTCGTCATTTTTTTCAACAAAATACAATTAATAAGCGTAACGTGTTTAAAAATATAATTTTAAAAAATGTATAAAAACGTATAAATAGAGATAGAGATTTTTTCTTTTTAATTAAAATGAAACGTGCATAATTAAATAACATACATTACTAGATAACTGACACTATGCTGCATTTGACCATTTAATATATTGAAGCGTTAACATTATCAAAGCGTTTATAACACTTTAAATATTTTATGTATTTTTCCCTAAATCAAATCTATTACTTGCAGCTAGAAAACTCTCGGGTTTGGCTAACAAATTGTAAACATCAATTTTTTAATAATGTTTACATTCCCATTTTCTTGTTCATTAATAAAGTAATCGTTTTAATAAATATATCCCGATTTGAATTGTGTAGAAACATAGATGATACATAGATGTAACATAGATAAATCTAATTAAAGAAATATATCTTACAACCAATTATATGTATTATTATATGTATTATAATAATATATATATATATATATATACTGTTGTAATTTTATTATTATTATATGTATATATTACACACACACGCACACGCACACGCACGCACGCATGCACACACGTGCACATATGTGTATGTGCGTGTTTGTGGTATCCGAGACAAAATTTTTAATAAATAAATTTGTAATATACACATATATATACATATAATACATATATAACAATACATATACATAATTATACTACATATATATTATAGCTTAAACATCCGTAACATTCTGAAACGTTCAAAAATAATACATCAATATACCATTGAAATTTGAATTTTTTTCTCTCCGATTCGTTTTCTAATTTTGAAATCATTTAACAATTTGTAGTTCAATTCTTGCATGATGATATTCACAATATTATTTACTATATCTAGGTCATCATCCATCATAAACAGCATTATTTTTCATTATAATAATATGAACTATATAAAAATTACGACTCGATAATAATTACTAATGCAATAATATGTAGCACTGATTTCTACTGAACGACAATTTTTAATATATTGGGAAAAAAAGATTATTGTTTAGCAACATATTTAAAAATCATAAATCGCTGTCATTCCGTTCAATGGAAAATCTTGCAAAGCTACTTTTTCTGCTGAATGCAGCCAATTTTTGTAGCCAAAAATCATTTATTATGAAAAAGTCAAATGACATACTTTGTTGTCAAATATTTTGACAACAGAAATAGATTGATTTATATTTTGACATACATGAAAGTTAAAAATAACAAAATTCTTACAGGGAATTGTTTTTTTGATATCTCACAATGTCAGCTATGAAAACTATACCTAAGTAAAGCTTCTATTTGAGGTTTCATCTTACAACAATTAGTAAAGTATTTAACGTTTTTTTTTATTCACAATTTAAAACTTCATGGCGTGTATATTTCGAGTAAATACTATTGGTGCAGTCTGTCTTCATTACTTATTAAATCAAAGATAAAATATTAGCACAAATAGTATTAATAGCATCTAATGTATCCATAGTACCAAATATACAAATATAATTGTCTACAATTTTTACTTCAGGTATAATTTAATAATTTGTTATTGTAATCGAGAATAAAAAAAAAAATCTTGCATTGTTATATCTCAATCAAACTATCCATTTGCCTCATTGTTTCAATATCTTTATTTGATTATGTATCCATATGAAAGATTAGGATTAATAACTTATTTACACTTTTTTTTATTTTCATCCGAGAGCGTAGAATTAAGTTTATTTTTATTTTCACTGAGAATGACTCCAAATGCAATTAAAATAGTCGACAATTTTATTGTTTAACTGAAGTATATAATATATACTAACAATTCCGTAATCCGTGCCGTATTTCACAGTAAATTTAACTTGTGAATTGTATTTTCAATATCAGAATCTCTTACTTTTTTCTTTAAAAGCTTTAATTTATCTCAAATAAAAGTTTAAAAATTATGTAATATAAAAAAATGTAAACAAACTTTGTATTATAAATAATTAAAGAGAAGAATCTTCAGCGAAAATTATATATTTGTGAGATCCCGATTAGATTACTGCAAATTGATCCAATAAGCTATCGTTTGTTTAGCATATTTAGCTAAAAAGAAGTTAAAGTTTTTTTACAAAATACGAAGAAAATAAAACGTTTTAAACTCAATTACTTTTTAACTTTAATACGTATTCAAAATTAGCATTTTTCGCGCTATCAAGATCAAGGGGAAAAATATTACTGGAATAACTTTAATGACGGTACATTATTGTTGCTTGAAGTTGTACAATGAGCGTGTAATGAACTTGCTGATAACGTAAATGAACAAGTATAGTGCGTCGTAAAATTATCGTTGATGCCCTTACCATATTATCGGTTTGTCAGCTGCCAGACATCGGGCTCGAATTGTGACTACGAATGAAATGCCGGATTATACAGTACGTTAAATAAAACATTGATATGTAAACTTCGTGCGTCTAGCGCATGAAGTTTACAGCCAAGTCGATGGAGCATCCACTTGACTATAAACTTCATGCGTTAGAAAAAATTGCGAGAAAAATTCGCAGACCCACCAATTGAATTGACAAATTTCTTTATTTTCGTGAATTGAATTTCCTATTCTTGTAATTCGAATCTGAAAAGGATATCACAAATCTATTCCTATGATCTGATCACGAAGAAGAAACTTGATCGAGTTTGTAAGACGATCTTGAGAAATAAATTATATTGTTAGCGACACAATATCGATAGTGTCGATCACTGAAACAATAGACATCTTTGCTTTGTTAATTAGAAGGATCATGAGTCGACGGTGAATAATATCCCAAAACCGTAAGTTTTTCATTATCAGCTTATATGCGCGTCACTTGAAACTTGTGTAATTAGATATGCACGTCAACCAGTCATATTCTACGTAAACTAACTCGTTATTGTTCATCAAGATGCGAATCACAAACAGTTGCACATTGTTAAAAGTGTCGTTAGGAAAGCGGTTACTAAATCTGGTTTTGGACTTCCCTATTGTCCAGGCTGGTATCTTAATCATCTCGATCAGTGTGATATATAGCAATAAGCTCTTTACATTTTCAATGTGTCAATAGTATCAAATTGATGATCAAAAATTAATTTATAAAAGATTATTATTTCAGTTAAATAATTGTGTTGCAAGGCCGACAGTATGATTGAGATAAATGTATTTAAGAACTTATTATTCCAACAT
>NW_017259315.1:77733-111098 GCF_001594045.1 Atta colombica | reverse complement strand
TATATTGATCATATTCTTATTCTTGTTTTTTTTTCTTAAATATGATTGATGGATATATTTGCAACAACAGAAATTTAAATATTTAATTTCTTTTGCAATTAGATCTATTTTTCTTTGTTGATTTTAGAATTTGTTACTGTTTCAGTACGTTAAAACATTCAATTGGTAATCAAGAAGCTAAAGAACCCAAGGATTCCAATATTATAAAAGATTTTTTTTACACAAGTTTTTTTACGGCTACTCAATTAAAATTCGAATCTATCCATCAATTATATTTAATAAAAATGAGGGATACTCTATTCCAAAATCAGCAAAATTATTTCTACAATTGTAAAACTAATCAAGTTTATCTTATTCTAAGTTTATCATATTCTAAAAAGAAATTGTATTTTTTGTGCCATACTATATTTTGTTAACTAAAACAATGAAAACAATCTTTTTTATTTTTCAAAAAACGTTCTTATTGACAACTTGAGTGAGAAAATTTTAAATTATACATCTCTCGCAAAAAAAATTTAAGTGGAGAAAACAACTTATACTAATGGACTACTCGGTTGGTGTATAAATTGTTTTCGATAGTCTGACTTTTAACTACGTCATTGTACAGCAAAATTAACATGTTTCCCTTTATAACTCTTCAAAGGATTTCATCGATTTCATTCTCCGATAATTCAGTGATTAATTAATTAATTAATTCGACGATTATTCTCGTTTGTTGGCAAATGTCAAGACCCGGGCGTCTTCGACGTCAATTGATCGTACGACAGGAAATACACGCGTTTCAGCGGGGTTTAAACATTAGAAAAATGAAACTGCACACACGAGAGTGTGACCTAATCTTCAAGTTACCAGAATACAAATTGCCGTGTCACGAACGGCCAGAGTATGTTATGACTTCGCTCCTACACAGGATACGGTCATAGACGGACCAGTGAATCCTATTCGCGCGTCATTGACCGACTGACTGTTATGAGCGAATTTTTCCGTTCCACTTTAAATAAGGATTACTGCTGAATGAAATGCGGCCCGCTGAGTCGATACAGATTACAATTTCTGTGCGCCTTCATGGAGCCGTATAATGAGAGAAATAATATCGAACTTTAATTACTAATATTAAATTACATCGCGAGATGATGTAATAAATTCGATATGTCGCACAGAAAAACATCTGCGTATATTCTTTCCAAAAAAAAAGATGAATCAATCAATTCACAACAACGTAGATCTTTTTCATGTAATGTAATTTCATTGAATTTATTACATCATCTAATAGCTAATTTAATCAGTAATTTGCATCGATTTCCCAGCTCGTTTACATGAGTATCGTGCAATTGATAATAATTATATCTATTTTCTCATTATACTATATTCACGGCCAACAAGTTATTAACTGACGTAATTTTAATGTTAATAACAAGATATTGCGTATGAAAAATCGAATTAGAAGAAGGAAGATATAGATATATCTTGCGAGGCAAGAACTTTGCGCTGTCACAGAATAAAAATATATAAAACTCAATTGATTCAAATCACAAAAAAGTTTTAAAAAATAGAACTGAAATGTGATTGAATTTTTGGAAAGAATTATTTTAATTTTCATCAACTTTTATAAAACAACAGGACCTTATAATAGTACTAAAATGCCTGAAATAATGTCATATTTTGAGGCAAAAACGTTGGAATGATTAATTATGACAATCTTATGCATGGTTTACAATGGGCAATAACAGTAGTTGATTAAGGAATAGGCATAGAAGTCGATCAATCATAGTTGATTATTTTTCTCACCATTCAACTATGATTGATCGATTTCTACGCCTATTCCTTAATCCACTACTGCTACTGCCTATTGTAGATCATACATTAGTCAAGGAAAAAAAGAAGCCGTAAAATTTTAAAAATAAATTATCCTTTAAAAATTAAAACGTATGAAAAATTAAATTTTAAATAACACTTCGTTATATTCCTCTTGTTTTTCAACGGCGCTTAATCTTGGAAATGTAAACTATCGTTTATCATGCATAAAGACATTACGTAACACTGTATTTAACGAATTATCTTTATATCTTCGGGAATAATGTCGGATAAATTTAGAAAAAAATCGATGTTAATGTTTCAATGTGGGCAGAAGTCACAAACAGGGTTGGCAATACTCTAAAGTTATTGCTCACGACCTAAAGATAATCGTCCTCGGACAATATATGCATTTGCATTACAAGGCCTTGATATGTAATCGAAAATTTCCATATGCATCGACATATATTGAATTTTGAAGATTGCTCGCAACTTGATTCGAAATTAAATTTTATGAAATTAAGAAAGGAATCAGAGTAACAATTTTTAAATGCAAGATTGTTATTGTATAACAAGATTTTATATATATATATATATATATATATTTTTATATATTATATATAATTATATGTAAATAATCAGTCGGTGACAAATGTAAAAATATATAATTTGAATTAAGAAAATTTAGCAATTATGGATGAAAAAAAAAGTAATAAGTATCTCAAAAAAATCAAGCTAATCATTTTAGCTACTAATTATTTTATTAAAATAACTTAGATTGAAAAATTCTACAACAGACGAAATATAAAAATTTGTTCAACATCGCTTTGTAATCCGCAGGATATGCGTAATCGATAATCGGATCGGCATAATTATGCTTGACATAACGCTCTAATAAATGACATACAAAATGAAAATTGGCGGAATATTGTTGCTGAAGTAAATTATTGCTATCATCGAATTACCGCGCATAAAAGCGAGTTGTCTGTAAGCCGCGAAAATTGTGCGAAATGGAGATGGTTGTGCAACTCTCGCACGTAATGCGCCGTAAATCCATGAATGAACCAGAACCTTCCGTATACATCAGCTGTTAATTGGCATAATGTCTGTACATACAATGCTACGTGTTCAGCATCATTTATAAAAAAAGATATCGAACATTAATTGTGGCATACTATCGATATTTTTTTAATTCTATACAGATAAATAAATAAAAATGAGCAAAAGAAAGAGTAATAGAGAAAAAAAAAGAAATGTCTCTACAAGCTCCTGTCTTACAATTAAAGATCTCTCGAAAAGAGAAAACGCAGCAGAGTTTAATTCGATTTGTAACAATATCTCATGAAAGATAATAGCAATTCGGATATTTTGGAAGACAAATCTTCCAAATTACTAAGCAAGGCAAAAATAAATCCAATTCTCTAAATTCTTTGGAATAAATCTCACTCGAAAAGAGTGAATTTTCATTCTTTTGGAGTGAGATTTTACTCCAAAGAAGAGAGAAGATCGAGCAAAATTATAAATAATATCTTATACAGCACAAACTTCCAAAGGATGTCCTAAAAATAAAAAATTCTAATCTAAAATTATAAAAATATCTAAAATTATAAAAATATCTTGAAAATGTTCTATATCCAAAGACATTCCTCGAATAAAATATCTAGGACAATGCAATGCAGTCAAATGCACCAAACCGATGATACAAGTATTGACCTTTGGAGATTCCATGGCAACGTTGTCAGGATTTCAAATATGAGCGATTCTTGGAAATATTCAGAAAATGTCCTAAAGGCGTTTCTTAAATAAAGTGCTATGAGAGACAGTGCAATGTGTCGAATGCACTGAAACGATGACGCAAGCCTTGACGATCGAGTATTCCGAGATGACGTTATCAGGATTACAAACGTGAGTGTGGCTCTTCGCGGATTCTTGAAAATGATCGAAAGCGTCGGTGGAAAACTCGAAGCGGGGGCGGTTAAATCCACTGGATAACTCTGCGCGATTTAAACAAAATAATGACGCAACTGGTGAACAATAATGAATCCGAGTAACGTCACGTTGAGAACTCGAAGCGCGAAAGACGACCCTTCCAGACAGATTCAAGGGATGGTGCGCTATTGGTGTACAGGTACCGGAGTGGCGGTATAGCCGCGAGGAATTCGTGGTTGGTCTGACTGGGAAGTCGTTGGCTGATCGATAAACTTGCGCTTGCTCCCTCCGGCGCGCCATCGACACACACAAACAGAAGGCTCATGTGTCCCCAAACTAGTTTTAAGGAGGCATGCATGCACGCGAGCACGGTCGCGATCAGTCGCGATGTAACCGCAGCGTGAAACGGCCTCGCACCAGGCCACCGGGTGACCACCATCAGATGCTGGACGTAGGCTGATCTCGCGCCGAAAACACGATCACCGGGCCATTGAGCCGGCGATCAGCGACCTGGCTAGACGGGGGGGACTCAACGGGAGACCTCGTGGGAACATCGGCGGTCCATTTAGGACCACGCCTGAGGATTCAGGTACAAGCGAAGGCAGCAGCCATTCGAAGAAGCCGGAATTTGGTCTAGTCCAACCAGACGCTTTGACGAGGAGAGAAAAATACGAATTATTTTAGAGACGAGATTTGCGAATCACATTTCATTCCGTGAAAAAGTTTCTAAAGACTACTATTTAAAAAGTTTAGATCGATTCTTATGCATTGCTAAGAATTTTAAGTCATGAATGGATTGTAACAGCTGACGCAAGATACAAATGAAATCTTATGCGAGCGAGGCTTGAGAGTATCTAAGTAAAGCAAAAATAATTGAATTCATTTAATAATAGTCTATTTTTTAAGAATTTTAGAAAATTATTTTTTAAAGTAAATATTAACTATAATTGATATTCGTTCCGAAATTTCCTTAATTGAAATTCATGAATGCAACGTATTTTAATGTATTTTTGTTTAAAATTAACGTATATTTGAATGATTTTTTTTATTTTAAAGATCAAAATCCGAGTTGTTAACAATAAACCAAAGTTGCATACTACTAATGAAATACTACTAATGAAATACTAATGAAATAAGATTAAATAATTAAGTATGAGTGATAAAGTTAAATAATAAAAGCATGCAACTTAAAATTATGTGAGGTTACGAAAAACATGTGTTATAAACAATTTTGTACAACATAATTAAAAAAAAATGTTCGGATTCATTAGACCTACCAGTACTAATTAGAGTTAAAATTTAAAGAGAAATTCTGACTAATTTTTGTATTAGAAAAATTAATTGAATCGTTATCAAATCAAAGTCATTGACTTCTTATGGACACTGTGGTCTCTCTTCGAGACGTTATCTTATAATGAGCTAAGCGCACAATTATGGATCCAATTCGATGATACGAGATATTGTTATCTCGGACATATAAAGAGCCGCTAAGTTTTGTCATTGCGAAGATCTCTTCTAGAATCGGAATCGCGGGAAAAAAGAGAACGGTCGGTAGCATGAAACCGGAAGGACGAAGGTCGGGCTGGCATATTCGCGAACGTAGTTTTCCCGCCACGTGTTTGCCGGCCGCTACCTGTTTGTCGATGATTCAAGATTCAGGGAATCGTGATGAACGAAGGACGCGAAATAGAATGCAGATAGAATCTATAGCGAGCTCCGTCGAAGCTCTCCCACGAGGAACAGCTTGATTGCGCGTAGGTTAAGGTCACGAGAACTCGTGCAATTCACGTGATGCAATGTGCGTTTCCGGGCCCAGTCAATGTGTAACGCAAGGTGCAGCTGATCAGACAATGTGAATATCAAATGCGATCGCGCAATCGATCGTCGCATGAGTAACTCGACATTGATCTGTATCGATTAGAGAGTGACCTAGTTGTGTCTCAATTGTCTCGATTATAAAGCCCGCTTTCATATTTTTCATTTGAGAGAAATTCAAATATGTCACCTCTGCAAAAAATAGAGCGATCAAGCGAAGTCAATATAAAGAAAGAATGAAGTTTTGCTGAAGACAAAAATTAAACTAAATACAAATTTAAAAACAATTTTATTGTGTGTATCATCAAAATAATTATATAGGAACTTAACTTCATACATGCAAAAAAATATTTTGCTACTCCAGCTGGAATTATTTGTTTTTTTTATTTGGTAAAAAATGTTATGTATATATGTATATATTTACATATCATACGCATAGAATTTAAATAGAATATATATTCTAATAATATATACAAGAAAATTTAGGTCTTATAGTCAAATATGAATCACAGTCACAGTCATCTGACGTAAAGAAAGATTTTGTTGATAAATTTGATAAATGGTTCAGATATAAATTCTGTTTCAGATATAAATTCTCTATCAACTATATTGATTAGATGCAAAACACACCTAATATCGCAGTGCTTGTTCATTTATTTATTTTAGCTAATTTTTCGTATTTAGATAATTTTTCATTATAACTGCAAGATCATTTTTTTCAGTGTAAATTAATATTGCATATCATAAACATTAAATTGCAACGAATGTTGTATCAAAATTGCGAAATATAAATTTAATGTTAAAAAAACATTTCACAAACAAACAATTCACACTTCAATATTCAATATCGCAACGTCTCAACAACGTTTTTTCAATGTTCTGTGCAGTAGAAAGCATAACAAGCACTTATGTAAAAAGTTTCGATATTCTAATAATTTTGAAAAATGAACAGCTTGATAATTCTATTAATTATTTTAATAGTCCAGTAAAAATATTTTTAGATCTATACATGGAAAGAACGATTTCACTAATATATCTAAAAATGTAGCTAGCTATACATTTGGAAATAAATTTCATTAACCATTAAAATATTTATATATGACGCTCAAGCTGCTCGCTAATGTCAAAACTTTTTGCAGCATTATTTATATACTGGAGTATCCTACATGTGTATAATAAATTTGATACTCCAATAAAATTATTTTCAGATCTTCAGTTAAATTTTTAGCTACTTCAACAAAACAATTCTTTCTGTTAGAAATCAATGAAAAGTTGTATATTTCTAAGCTTAAAGAACAAATAAACATGAAGAATTATAGAAGTACGAATAAATAATAATAGATAAAGAAATGAAAGAGCAACTATTTTAAAATAATATCTCCCATTCTAGAAAATTGCATATTCAATTTCGATAGAAATAAAATTTCCATATGCTTGTTTATACACAGTCGTGATACTTTAGCATTTTTAGAATTTTTCTTTTCTTAGAATTTTTTCTTTTCTTCGAATTGCAAAATGACATTGACTGTTTAAAAGTATCAACATCATAATTAAGATTACAAAGGCAATGTTGCTCAATCGAACGGTCGCGCATGTGATTTGACCTTAATCAAGTCGCTCTTGCGATTTCAATTTCCACGTAAGGTCACCGCACGACTGAACGTTATCATCGTTGATGTACTCTTTTGCAGCGATATCAAAGTGCGATTTCATGAATTTCATGAACACATACAAGGCTAAATATTTAGCGATCTCGCGTAAAAATTAAACTGTTTTAATTGACAATTGAATTTTTATTGAGATAAGAGGAACATTAGAGAACAAGAATAACCTATTAACGTTATTATCTATGCAAATTAATTTAATTACATATAGAGCATACACGATACGTGGAATTACCGCAAAATAGATTATCACGATTCCTTCCGAAGCGGAACTCAAGTAAGAGGAAGTTGAGTGTTACATGTTAATTAACACGTGATGTGTGTAATACAATCTATTTGCATGATACACGCGACTCATAAAATCATGGAACCATGTCGTGATGTCATCTCACATATGGTGATATATTGTTCAGAAAGTTCGTGCCGATATTGAAGGAAAATTGAAACGCAGAAGATTTAAATTATAGTATACATTTATTAAATTATATAGTCGGCACGAACTTTCTGGATAATCCTATAAATTCGATCATTCATTTTGCAGATGCGATTTGAAAATTCGGCAATTAATTTAAGAACAATATCAATGTCGTGGGAATAATCGATTTTTTTAATAATTTAATTCAATTTACAATGATCACAGAAAACTCGCAGGTGAATCTTCAGAGTGACGTAAAGTTTATGTGACCAAAAAATCAGCTGAAAATTATTTGCGTGGAAAGAATGATTTTATTAAAAAAAACTCAAAATTTTGTTGGATACACACCTAAAAATAATTTTGTTGGAAATTTAATTGGTTGCTAGAATTTTTTCAAAATTTTTGCCAGTTATATTATTTACTATTTTTTAATTTGCAATAATTATTTTTGATGGTTCAACAAAATTAGTTTTATATTTGTATGTATATCTGTATATAACAAAATTTTAGACCTTTCAGCAAAATCATTCTTTTCGTGTGGCAATATACTTATATACTAATTTTTTCAGGATATGTCATAAAAATGATTTTAAATTTTAATGATTTTTAATTTTAACGCTTTGAACGTGTTATTTTTTCGAATTAGAAAATTATATTTAATGTGCTTATCGAGTAGGCTTTTAAGATTTCTTTAATAATGACTTTAACACGGAAAGGACGGTTTTGCTAAAGTATTTAAAAATTTAACTAAAGATCGATCTGATTTTGTTGGATCTTCAAAATAATGCTGTAGGTCGCTCAAATTGGTTGCTAAAATCAAAATTGTTTACAGCATTGCTTATCATGTGATTTCTATAAATATTTTAATGGTTAAATTAAAATTAAAATAAAATGATTAAAGTAAAATTATTTTCTGAGATCTGATCTAATCATTTTTTTTTTTACTTTAAATTGTTCTTTTGGTGAAGGAACTCTGATTAAACTGAGTATGTGACTTTGCAGTTAAAATAATGACAATTATTTGACAGTGTCCTCAGGCAGGAAGAGGTTGCTTACCTTTCTTCGATTGGCACGTCGCAGGATCATTCATATTTTGACTTTCGCCATAATTAACAGTTCCTGAACGAATCTAATCAGCGAGAAAAAGAAAGAAAGAGAGAGAAGAAAAAGATAGTCACTCTCGACATAATTACGTAATTTACATTATTTGTGTCCTGAAATATAACTGCCGCCGTCGTCGTCGTCGTCGTTGTTGTTGGCGACGCGAATCTTATCATTCTCAAAAGAGAATGGCTGTATATTCGTGGCAGCGAGTATTATACAGCCTTCAGTAGGATGATAGAGGGCCAGGTGCATCAACATCCGGTACGAGTGCCGCCCGACAAGTTGCAGCCGCTCCAGAATGCTAATACCATCAAGTTCGAAAAGTACGTTGGAAAGTATTGTGCAAAAAGTTTTCGGTCTCTCGATCTCATGAAAAAAATAACCCAATATGTCGGGTTGAAAAACGTAAATTTACGTTTCGAGCACCGAAAAACGGCGAGTAATAGTGCTTCGGCATGGGACTGCGAATTAAAGAAGTATCATGTGACGAAATTAATAATGATTAAATTTATTTACTTGCATGCGATTTACAATGATCGATCGCACGCATACCACGCGCTCCTCATTCATTCGACATCGATTCATTTTACAATTCAAACTAAGACTTCGACATTCAAACTTTAAAGCTTCGAATTAGATATTAAAATTATTAAAATTTTGAAGCTTCAAAATTTCTATACTTCAATCTTCGAAGCTTCGAAAAATTGAAAATTATATAATTATTAATTTAGTATAGCTAATGGTAACACAAATATTTTCATTAAAAACGTACAAATATATTTATATATGAATATATTTCCATTTCTTTTCTATTCGTACCAATTTATTTTTACTTCTTGAAGCTTTAAAATTAACTTCGAAGAAACGAATTTTAAAAGTTTGAAGTTAATTTTGAAATTTTGAATTTTTCCCAAACCTCGTATCTTCAAAGCTGTCAAAAGTAATAATCCTAATTCAAACATCTTCTTTTCTGTTTAATTTTATGTCGTCAGAAAGGAGTGAATGTTTTTCTGATTACACAATTTTAATATTTAGCACGATAATCGATGATCATAAAGATTTCTAAAAATAAAATACAATCTTTTTTTAATTTTCAAGTAAAAAAATTCAAATAAGTCAAATCGAAAGAAATGTTATATAGGTGCAATATGTAATATTCGACTATTTTGTTGTCAGCTAGATCGCAGACTGGCATTCAACAATTTTATTCCAAAATGAACTATATAAACTATAAATAAACTATAATAATCCGAGCTTATCGTCTTTTTATACGTACAAATTAGTAATATTGTAACAATATTGCAACTTCTCAGCAATATTGCAGTCATTGCAGATCATTGCAAACGTTACAGTAATACAATAAGCTTCCGTGCTGTATAAGTATTGACATTAAGAGTTAATGAGACTTTTCTCTTATCGAGAGAGAGAGAGAGAGAGAAAGAGAGAGAGAGAGAGAGAGAGAGAGAGATCCAATTCACACTGTTAGATATTAAAGAAATAATGGTAATCCAATTCTTTGATAGTTTTATTATTTTTAGCTTTCATATGTTTCAAAATATAAATATTCCATTTCTGTATTAATGTTTCAAAATAAATAACATCTATATTAACATATGCACTTAATAAATAATAAATTAAATTTGAGTTAAATTAAATACATTTTGTTGAATTAAATTTTTAATTCCATTTTTTTAGTTAAAAATTAACGACATATCAAATAAGAATAGTAGCGATTTATGGAAATAATTAAAAATACTTCAAATTGGATATAATTTGACATTATGAATTTAATAGTGTAATATTGGCCAATTTAATACTGCGAACTGATTATTTTGAGTATTAAAACACTAAATAACAGTTTAACACTCAAAATAAGTATAATTAATTATTATCTTCCAGTATTAAATTTTAATAAGTATTCGACATTCATGAGGAAAAAAAGAGTTTCCTAATCTATTTTGTCAAATCAATAGGACTTAAACACATATACACATCACTACATACATTGACACATTACTGTCACTACATACTATTACATCAATATCACTCGCGCGCGCGCGCGCGCGCACACACACACACACACACACACACACACACACACCACACAGATGCGCGCGCGCGCGTATAAATTTTTTAATTAACTATAATCTTTCATATTAAATATCTAATTCTAGAAAGAACATTATTGAGTAATGTAATCTCTAGATCAAACCAAGATTGTTTCATATGCGTACAAAATATAAAAGTTGTAAATTGTCAAAAGCAAATATTATTATAAGTTGACGTTAAAAATCTGTAACAAAATTGTAATTTTCCAACTTTCTTTTAAATACGAAAGAATCGTCTGTTTTACTGATTTTTTAAATAAGTACTTTTCTAACTGCCTATATAAAGGCAGTTAGAAAAATACTTATTTAAAAAATCAATAAAACAGACGATTTTAGGATTCCTTTAATCAGCAGAAATCTTATTTCTGTCGGCAGTGAGCAATGTAAGGAGCCTCTGCTTCCGGAGAAGCAGAACTCCCACAGGATGACACCAACCGATGGCCGCTCGCGGACCGCTTCCGAGTCAAAAGATACCACAACCACCGTCACCACTACCACCAGCACTGCAACAACCACCAATGGACAAGTAGCTGCGAATACCACTGGTGGACATGATGACTGCCTTGAGGTAACTATTTTTGACGAAGGCATCGACGGCGGCCGATTGCCGGACGTCGTCGCCGAAAGCAAGATCTACGGCGTGACCGAAGAGGATGAACCGCTCGAGTCGTACTTGGCAATTACCATCCAGGTCTTTATACCTTTCCTAATTGCTGGCCTGGGCATGGTGGGTGCCGGATTAGTTCTCGATCTCGTCCAAGTACGAATCTTTTTTACTCTTATCTTAATAATAAATTCTCATATGGATCTTTAGAAATATCTTATAAGATGTGTATTGAAAAATGTTTTGATTAAACCAACAAAATGTATTAAAATGCCATTCTTATTGATACGATATTAATTTGTTGATACATCTAATCTAAACAATTTTTTAGTAAGAACCAGGCAATCAATTCGACGACACGCGATCGTATTCTTAAATAGAACGTATCTAATGCTGATTTCTAATGTAGATTAACTTTAATTCTTTAATCGCAATTTAATTTACTTTTTATCTTTTTTCAGGACTAAAAAAAAATAAAAAAGTAAATTAAACTAAGATTAAAGTTAATCTGCATTAATAGAAATGAACATAGCTCGTATAATTGTTTTTATTCGAAATGTTGAATATTTTAAATAAAATTACGCGATTGGATTGTTTGAAAAAATAAAATTACTTAAATTGACTTTAATATTCAATCTAGATTTAAATCTTTATTTGATTCATTAATTAATCATTTTACATATTGAAGATCATCGACTTCAAATTAATATGATATTATAGCATTGATTGCATTTGTGTTCTTTTACAGCACTGGGTAGTCTTTGAGAAAGTCAATGAGCTTATGATTCTGGTACCGGCACTTCTAGGGTTGAAAGGTAATTTAGAAATGACTTTGGCGTCGCGTCTTTCTACTCAAGCGAATCTCGGACATATGGATATGCCAAAGGAGCAATGGCATATGATCATAGGGAATCTCGTTTTAATACAAGTAAGTAACAATCATTAATTCGACGGGACTGAAGAGTGGACTAATTTTCAGTAAACATCATCTAAAAAAGAAATAACATTAATTTTATAATTTTATAGTCAATAATGTATGATAATTATTATGTAACATATATGTTATATTTATATTGTTGAAGATAATATTATAACATTGATGCTATCTTAATTGGTACCCAATAAACATCAATTAACACAATATTATAATTTTACACTTAACAATGAAATAATTACTGTTAAGTTTGAAATTATAATTAATATTATATAATTACTAGTTGGTGTTTACTGGATGTTTACTGATTTTTCCGATGCAAAATGATTGATTCGCATCTTTTCCATGATAATCGACACAAATACAATTCGTTACCTATTTCGCGAGACTTCATAGTATACAATGATACGAAATAATATAAGAATTGTCAATAGATGCGTCAGAAACGTTATTTTGGCACACATAAAATCTCAAAGCAAACTTCGGACACTCCTCCTGCCGCGAAAGTTTACTTTCGTGAAACTGGTTCTAACTAGATGTTTCATAATTAAACGATATTTGTCATTTGTCATATGACTTCTAACTTAATTCCGTTCGAATACATTGCGAAATGCCGTATTAGCTCGCTTTGGCGCCGTGTATTTTTCCTCCTGAAACCTTCTTCTGCGATCGATTCACCCGTTTCTTTCAACTCCTCTAAAGAGAAATTGAAGAATATCGCATTCGTCACGTCTTATTTAATAACTATGAGACGCAACACGCGGAAAAGTTCTGCATTATTAATCATTCGGCTTCTTATCTCATCTAGTATCCTTATCATCTAGTATAAATATATCCATGAAATTTGGTGTTTTTTTTAATTCAAATTTAGTCTCGCAAATTTTGAGCTGCTATAATGGAAATGAAATTACTGTAATCCGCGAATCTCGATAAATGTGCCGACAGAATTCGTTCGGCATTATCATTTATCCTCGAAATTGTAAATTGGTAGAAAATACTGTGGGAAACAATATAGGCAATTTAATCCGTGGTTAATTGTGAAACAAAGCAGCGGAATCATTTTGAGAAAGCAAACAATGTTTCTCTTAGTCGCTCGATTTAGTGAATCGTGCTACACCCGCATTACCTGTCTTATCGGTGGCGCCACGATTTTATTTTATTATGTGTTCAACACTGACGATGATAGACGACGGCCTTCAGGAAGCCGACTGTTTGCCATACGATCCCTCGTACAATAAGTGAACGCGAGCTGGTTATCTCACGAGACACACCGCGCGATAAACGACACGTATGCACGGTTTGTCGGTATCTACACAGAAACAACGATTTTGCTAACGTATCTAAACATTTAACTAAATACAGGTTTAAAAATAACTTTGTTGATCAAAATAATAATATAGAAATGTTCAAACATAATAAGCAATACTGCAAAGTTTCAACATTAACAACCAATTTGGGAGTTCTATATAATTATTTTAATGGTTTAACAAAATTATTTTTAGATCTGTATAAGTTAATAAACCCTCTAATTATATGGAAAATTATATGGAAAATTGGATTTCGGTCATTCAACTCTATTACTGTTTGTTCAGGTTCTGATTAAGTTGTCATTGAGCAGTTCTTATCAGGCGCGCCTATTCGTTTCTTTCAGGCGTCAGGATATCAGGTAATTCTTATGCATCCTGTCATTACGCGCTCAGGTCCTGATAAAAATGATTTCAGGAAAATCACTTTAGACAGATCTTGCTCTTGACCTGATTGAGTCCTGATCGTGCCTGAAAGAAATCTCAAACGTCTGTTCGGGAAGTTTTCACATAATAATGTAGCTTATAATGTGAGGAACAAAAAATATCATAGACAAGATTCAATAAAAAAGTTTTTTAACTGTAATGTATCAAAGGTACTTTGTGAACATTTTTGATATTTTTATATATTTCAACAAAAATCATTCTTTTCGCGTATGACGATTAACATATTTCCAATTTTCCATATAGTGCAGGATCCTTCTAAATACTTTAGAAAAACCAATTTACATATATACAGACGTTTATAATTTCCGACGATAAAAATTAAATACAATTTCCCAAATATGCAAAAAAGTTACGATTGTACTAATGAATTTGCAATTTTATATATATATATATGTATTTAAAACTAATTTAAAACTAAAAGTTTTAAATAAAAAATCAACGCATTCAAACAAATATGCTAGTACAATGTAGATTATACAATTCTTCGAATTATCAGTCTATAAATCTAAAATATTTTTCTTTAACTTGTGGCTGGCTGTTCTTTCAATTTTTTTCCGGCATTGGAAATATCTTGCAAAATATCTATCAAATTGAATATTTATTAACATACGATTAAACTGCTGAAATTTGCTAAAAATCTCAATTTTTTTGCCAATTTTCAACATATATATCTCAGTATATATCTCAATTATATATCTCAGTATATATCTCTCTAACTAAGAAAAACTGTACTAAGAAAAATTGAAGAAACAAGCGAAGGGATTTAATTTCTCTTCAGCCATCAAGTTTTTTCGAGAGATCCATTACTCGGGATTAAAAGCACCCTAATCGTGCGCAGTGTCAAGCGATAGTGGTGGGATTCCTGGGTTCCGTGGTGGCGATCGTAATGGGTGCCTTCCGCAATGGCACAGTTTCTCTGGACCATGCTTATCTACTATGCGCCAGCAGTCTGGTCACCGCGTCTCTCGCTTCCTTCGTTCTGGGCCTTATTACCGCAGGCGTCATCGTCTTTTCCCGTCATTGCCATATCAATCCGGACAACGTGGCTACGCCGATAGCCGCCAGTCTCGGCGACATCACATCATTGGCTCTCCTCTCATGGATCGCCACCATACTTTATGAATGCATAGACAAGCAGGACTGGGTGGCACCTCTCGTCATAGCCTGTTACGTTCTCGTGACGCCGCTCTGGGTATGGATTGCCAAGAAAAACAAATATACTAACGATGTGCTCTACTTCGGCTGGACGCCGGTCATGGTGGCTATGTTAATTAGCAGGTAAAAAAAGTTTCTCAAATTCTTCGAAATTTTTCTGAAGCTTGACAGTAAATAAATCATAATATAGCATACAAATGTTGAATCAACATATCAAAAATGTTGAATTATAACACTGCAAATGTAATTAACATAGCAAATATGCATCATAGTGAAACACATAGATACAACGTTAAAAAAATATTTAACATTTAACATTGCAATGTTTTAACAACATTCTTTTAACGTTCTTTACTATATAAATAATTATTGATCAAAGGCTTATAAGATCTCTATTGTACAAGAAAAGAACCGTTTTACTAAAGTATTTAAAAATTTAGCTAGATACAGATTTGAAAATAATTATGTAAGACATTTAGGCTGATTGTTAGAATGTAAAAGCTTTTTGCGGCATTGTTCATCATGCTTGCAATTCTTACGTATTTTGATAAGCCAACAAAATTTATATACTTTCAGATCTATACAATCTATCTAAGTTTTTGAATACTTTAGCAAAATCATTTATTCTGTATATTATTAGAGTTTTATTAATCACATTTATCTATCATATTTCGAATATGGCTCAAAGGAAAGAAGAATCTATAATTGCGAAATGTTTTATTATAGCTGCGGCGGTCTTATATTGGAGTTTATGGTGTCGCGCTTCGAGAATCTGACAGTGTTCCAGCCGGTTATCAACGGCGTCGGTGGGAATCTGGTGGCCGTTCAGGCCAGCAGAATATCAACGGCACTTCACAAACAAGCCGAACTTGGCACACTTCTAATTCCACCGGGTCACACCCACCCCGTCATCTTCATCACTCCAATTGCCAATTTTTTTGGAAAAGGTAGCCTCTTTCGTGTTTTTTTTTTAATGATCAAGATTTTTCGTGATCCTTTATTGCTTCGTTTCTTCAGGTATGCACGCTAGAACCACGAGAGTTCTGATGACAATGGTGATACCGGGCCACGTTATTTTCATTTACCTGATCAATTACATGAAAGATGGTAACACATCGATGACTCCGCTCTTCGTCTTCGTTTACCTCTGTGCAGCGATGCTGCAGGTCGCAGCTCTCCTCTACATCGCCTACATAATGATCCATTGGATGTGGAAGCGAAAGATCGATCCCGACAACTCGGCGATTCCATATCTGACCGCGATGGGTGATTTGCTCGGGATCAGCCTGCTGGCGATTGCCTTTCAATTTCTGTACCTGGTCGGAGATCAAGATTTCGACGCGCCCTGACCGTAGTAAGATTAATTTTTATATAACTACAAGCGAAACTAATAGCAATCATAACAATTTTAACATACATACATACATACATATCATTCCTTTAAAATGACATAACTGAAAAAATGTGATTCTTGAATTTACTATAAATGAATTCAGTAAATATTATTATCATTAAAAGTAAACTAATTAACTTTATGAACAATCGTCAAAATCATCACAACTCAAAAAGAATAGTTTCAGGATTTCGTCAAAATTGCCACAATTTGAAAAGTGATTTTTGAAAGAAGAGTTCTGAAAATGACAAAAATGATTATTTTAAGGATATATTCTTTTGCTGATAATATTTGATTGGTCAAGATTTTTTACCAAGTTAAAAATAATTTTTTCTTCCTCTCTTTTCTGAGAAATTTAATTCTTTAAGTTCTTAAGAGTCACTTTTGAAGTAAGAAAGCAATATGCTAATTTTATTATTTATATAATTAAAATTATCTTCCTGGGAATGTAGTATGATATTAAATCAACATTAAAAATCAATTACATCGAGAAACATACAATAAAATTTCTATCTAACATTTCCTCGAACTTCTATGGTCATAATGATTGAAAAATCAGTTTATCGCATGCTCGACAGATGGAACGACTTATAAATACTCGAACAAGGCGTGTTGTATTTTTCTTTTGCAGGAAGTCGCAAATTATAGCGTTCTCCGGTAGGCGGGACGCACAAGTTAGAACTGTCGGACCGAAAGGGCATTCCTACGAGGCTGTGGTCGTCTGAAAGTATATTCCACCAAATCTAATCATCGATCTGTCAGTCCGCCGACGAGTCCCACGGACGAATGGTATTACTTGGCAAAGTATTAATAATTCACCACTTATATCCTGCGTTCGCCAAGAATGAATTAAAGAGTAGGTATCTTGGGACTGGTTGTTTGCATTTCGTGAAAACTGATCAAATGATTTTCATTATCAATGCGAACGTTTCAATACTTAATAATTCATAATTTTTTTTTAAAAAACGCAAAATATAAGTGACCGATCATTTGTACCTTGTCAAGTCGAGCGGGCGCGTACTCAGGTTTCAATTAGTTACTAATATATCAGAAGATAATACGAAGTCGGTAGCACGTGAAAAATTAATTCGTCGACTATCTAAAAATTGTATTTTAACGGAACGTGGAATTTTTCTTCCTAACTCTGAAATTCAAACCTAAAGTTTGAGAATTAATTTCTTCCAGAATAGCCGATAGAAACATTATTTAAATGGCGATAATTTTGCGAATATTTTTCGGCATCTAATAAAATATCTGTAAACAAGTAAAGCCTAAGTTTCGCTAGTTTTGAAACTTAAAGATTTCAAGATCTTAAAAGCATAATTTCTCTTTACTGTATAACAAGTAAAAAAATTGAAGGTTGTTGTATTTTCCGATTAGAAATAATTTATGAAGTTACATATTAAATTACAATCAAAGATTTGCGATAGCAGTTTAATGTTAGGACTCCGTAAGTCCAGAGTTCGTTCATCCTTGGACTCACAGTGAGAATTCTGGCTCTTCCACGGAGCGCGCGTAAATAAAAGCACGTGTAGTCGTCATACCAACGCGTATGTGTCTTCGAATAGTTGCCTTCGTATACGACGAAATTTAGATAGGTATTTAGAAGCTGCCACACGACCTATTTTTGGAAGCTTTGGAGAAGCTCTCGGAGATTTTACTCAAAACCCTTGAAATATCTGCCGCATAAAATCCTACTTTAGCTCTTACGATGCGGTTTAATGGGAATTTGGTCTTCCTCGCGCAAATAATTCCAAGATTTTTTAATCTTCTGAATTGTTTATCAATATGCGGAACGTCTTTCGGTTCTAGAAAATAATTCTTATAGAAATTTAATACTAGTATTGATTAATTGATTATTTATTTTGAGCATTAAGAATATTGTTAATATAGTACTTTAATATTAGAAATAAGTGATTAATTGTCCAGTATTAGTATTAAATTTTTTACAAGAGACTCGCCTGAAAGATATATTGTCAGGTTTATAGAAGTTGAGTCGATGACACGAGTTATTGTCAGTACGAGAGCCAGCAAAATCTCGTGCGATAGAGCGATAAAAATCCAGTAAACACTGTAACATAAGCTAATAAACTAACAGTAGCATAACATCAACGTCATAATTTTTATTCACACTTAATGTTATAAATGTAACATAACACATGTGTTGTTACATAACAATTATAATATGAAATTATAACATTCTCACACAGCATAAATTATTCTAGTACTATTGCAGTAATACTGAAATGTTACAACAATGTTGTTGCAAGTCTCTAATATTATAAGGGATTGATGTTATACGTTATTGTTGGTTGGTGTTTACTGCAAAATACATTTGTTAGTACTGTCATTTAACGAATGTATTTTTCAAAAATTAGAAGAAAATTTTGGGATATAAACGCGATAATTGCAGTTTATCGTCTAAAGCTGGCATAGGAACGAGTGAGCAGTTATTAAGAAATTAATTCACGAATTTCACTCGATCGACTGCATCGAGGTGTCGTTAGCCGATTGGAAACTCCGCGCGGCAAGGATGAACCTTGGCGAAATTATACGCAAATAGCATCGCTTCGAAGAGGAAACACGATAGGCGATTGAAAGCCGAATACATTTACAAGTCAATGTTCCATTGACGATTATTTCGGACATTATGTGAACGATTTAACCCTCCCGAGCTGACGCCAAAATCTATAACACAGCGATTATTGAAGCTGAGTTTAATAAACCTATTTATGTTAATTAATTCTCTAACGTAAAGTTTTTTCAGAACATATCCAGGAAGATAGAATCGAATCTTTCTCTGTTATATTCATTCATTTAATCAATGTACAAAATGAAAAAAAAAATGGAACATGGAACTCTTTTTTTTGTTTATTTATAAAAATATTTTTGAATAAATTTTACAATTTCCAATTTAAGCAAAAAAATACAAATTTTATTAACCTTTAAATAATTGTAGTAAAACAGAAAACACTTTGACTGAAGACATGGGATTCCAGACAGCATAAAATATTACAGTAATATTATAACAATATTAATAATTTAAATTACAATATTAATAATTAAAAGATTGTAATGTTTTATAAAACATTGCTGCAATATTGTAGCAATTTTTAGAGAAATATTATAGATATATTACTGCAATATTATGCAATATTTCGACAATTAATCTAGTTTTATTAATTGCTAAAATATTATTGCATTTCTTAGCATGATATATCAAAGTACACACGATATAATTATAATAAAAAAAACATTTAAGGGCTTAGAAAACATATCGCAAAGATCTTGGAAATTCCCAGAAGACTCGCAAACTTTTGCATACACCTTCTTATAGACCTGGATGTTTCTTCTTATAAGAAGCGTTCATCTCATAGCGGGATCACGTGCTTATGTATTGAATTGTAATATCGCAGCAATATATTACAATATTTCCTACAAAATATTAAAATTACGATATTTCACGATATTGTAATATTTCCAATAAAATATTAAAATTTCAATATTGCAGCAATATTGCTGTAATTTTTGTAATATTGCGCAATATTACTGCAATATTTTGTGCTGGAGGGCATCATATTTGACTCTAATCTTACTATTACAGTTAAAAAAAAAACAAATTTCAAGAAAAAATAATATAAAAAGAATGTATATTATAAAAAGGATTAAAAACATGAATATTAAGTATATTTTAGTAAGAATAATTTAAATTTACAGATATAACATAAAAAAATTGAATTAATATTTTTGACAAGAAATTTATAATTGAAACCAATAAACCGTCAGCCCTGGAGGGTTAATTCGTATTTTGAACACAATTGCAACACATAGTACAACACGTTTTTGTGTTTTAAGCGATACTTCAAATATGATATATTAATTTCGCTTGGTGCGTCCGTCGTGGCTCATACGGACGATACGCGCCGCTGTATAATATTGTAATAAATTAGGATATTTCATAAAGAAAAGAGAAGAAGGGAACGAAAGGACATCGTTACATTCCGTGTACATATTACCGTATTTTACGGTACGCTACGTACAATATATTATAGGCACCGCATCGGAGACTAATATTTAGTCTTCGCGATGGGGGAGAGGGATTCACGTCCAAGACATCGCCTTTCGGCCCACACATGTTCAGTATTATCGCTTTTACGACGTTGCCTGGAATCGCCGAGATATCCTTGGTGAAAATTTTTCTTAGAATGCTTTATATAATTTTTTCAGAATTTGTATAAATTTCAGAACTTTTCAGAATTTCTGTATGATTTTATACATATTATTGTTATATTTTATATTCCACTGTTTATTAACTATTAAATAAATACATATGAAGTAAATAATTATACATTTATGAATAAATCACATAAAATAGCCAATATTTTCAAGGATAAGAATGAATTTTGGATCTTGGTGCTTAATAGTTTATACATATGTAAATTTTAAATACATCTTTCAAGTATATAATCTTGTATCTCGATTAGTTGTCGGATTTGAAACGCAATCATAAACTGATATTGAAATATTATTATCACAAATTAAATTGATTGTCAATTTAATAATGATACTAATAAATTTCTTAAAATACTGCAAATAATTTATTGCGAAAAATATGCATTGTTTATTGTATCTATTTCAGCTTAGTTTCTTCATTCCTTTTATAATTTTATAACTTTTTATCAAATTTTTTTTATGAAATACTTTTCACAAATGCTGAGAAATCTTTTCTAGAATACTGAAATATTCTAAGATTCCCCATATAGCACAGAAATATTGCAGCAACATTTTTCAACAAAAATATTTCATTGAAAGATTGCAACATTGCAAAAATATTGCTGTAATATTTCAACAATATTACAGCAACGTAAAAATATCGGTTTTAAAAATATTAATACGTAATGTTGCAGCAATATTACAACATAATATATATGCAATATTAGGTTTTGCGCATAGTGGAGAAATGTTTGCAATATTATTGCAGAAACATTGTAATAATGCAACAACATTACTTGTAATATTACAAAGTTATCGCAATATTTATTAAGATTATATAAGATTTTGTACTGTATAAATTAAAATATAAAAAATTAGAAATAGAAGTTAAATGTAACATACAATGAATACAAATAAAATATGACTTCATAATTAATTATGTCTTTATATTTTATAGATGTGTTCTGATATACACTGCCAGTACTGAAAATCTACAGTATACGTAACATGAATTATAAATTTTCAGTACTGTGCATATCGGAATGCACGCCTATAAATTATAAAGACATAATTAATTATGAAGTCATATTTTATTTGTATTCATTGTATGTTATATTTAACTCCTACTTATAATTTTTTATATTATACATCTTATATCTTATTATTGTGTCCATTGTGCATTATATTTAATTCTTACTTCTAATTGTTTTACGTCTATAAATTATAGATATTGATTACGTTTACACTTTATGTCCGTTTTCACTAATGTAGATTAACTTTAATTTCGATTCAATTTACTCTTCGTCTTTTTCTAATCTTTAGAACTAGAAAAAGACGAAGATAAGTTGAACTGAGATTAAAATTAATACTATATTGGTTGAAATGGACATTAATCGGATTTAATAATATTCATAGTTAGAAATTAACCAGTCATTTCATTTTTCAGAGGAATATAGTTGAGATTCAATTTCATAATACAGATGTTATAAAACCCGATTAAGTGTGCCATGTAAACGTGATCATTAATTCCTATTCTTCCATTATGTCTAGATCCTTACTTTATTGGATTATACACAAATCAATATATATAAGTCTTAATACTCAAAGTAAAGCTTTCTAGCAGAGGCACAAATCGACAAGAGTCATTCTTGTTTTTATTTCTTACTGATTTTTTAACAAGACCAGGATAACTCTTATGTCAATTTGTGTCTCTTGCTGGAAATATTTTTAAAATACTGCTGCAGTAATATTGCTGAAATAATATTGCAAAAAAAAGTCTTCGCAATATTTCTGCAACATTGTATTGCAATATGCAACATTAAAATGTTGCAGCAATGTTGCTACAAGTTTCTATGCTGTACGGGTTCTCATTCTACACAAATATTCCATAGAAAACTTATAAATTTGAAGAAATTTAAGATATAATTCTTTCATAAATCTTCATAAAGATATAAAAAAATTTTTTTAAATATTATTAATAATATTAATATTAATCGATTTATTATATTGTCAACTGTAATATATAATAGTTAAATATTATAAGATATTGTGTGAGAATTCTTTTCATCAGGGATATTCCGACATAAGTATTCCGATTCCGCCGACAGAAAGCTTCTTCGGCGTGCGTGTCTTCTTGTGAACTGCGTTCAAGTCGATCTAATTAAGATAGCACAGTGCACTTATACGAGTAAAAAAAGAAGAAGAAAAGAATCACGGCGGAATGCGTCGCGATCGTGTTTTAACAGTACATGAATTCATCTGAATCTACCGAATCACCTCGCGGTTAGTTGCTTTATAAATTTCGTCAATGTGATAAAATAAGATAAAAAAAAAAAGAAATAAAAAAACTATGCGAACGTAAATTCTCGGAGCAACACACGTTGCGTTTCGTTATGCAGCTGAGTATCTTAAAAACTTTTATTACTCGTAGCGCCATAGTGATTGTTATTTGCTTTATTTTAATAAAAAGCAGTGTATATGTATTCTTTTCTTTTTATATAATATTTGTTAATATCTGATGAGAGCACAATCGATCGTATCATGAAAAACGTGCTATAAAAATACGCAGACAATAAATATGCAATCTGAGGGCGGATGTGTAAAGTATTTTGTATGTGTAAAAAAGCTGACGGGAATTTATATGATCCCCCTGTACAGAACCGACTTTTGCAAATAAAAATGAGACAAAAAAACGACATATATTTTAAACCATTTTACTCTCGCTATTTGTAAAAAACTTTTGAAAGGGAAAGAAGGATATATCGAAGAAGAAGAATACTGGCACTCGCCGGATTTTAAATCCTCGTCTTGATGTACATGATACATCTATAAGAACAGTCATTCAAACTTTATCCGTAAACAGCATAAGTTAGAACGATGAATGTGCAGACAATAATAGCACAGACAGAAGGAGAAAGGAGAAATATTTTGTATACCGCGATCACATCATGTGTTCTTGCGAACAATAGAACTGGATAATTCTTCAATGAGGAGATCGAGCGTTTTCCTTACAAAAGTTCAATTTAATACTGACCAATGCTGAAAATTATCTATTTTCACTAATTAAAAGCACTGGACAACAGTGTTTTTAATATTTGAAAAAAGTAATTAATATTACCTTCCAGTATTAAAACTTTTGTAAAAGTTCGGAAATAAAAGTTCCTATCTACGTTAGGTCTATGTTTTAAAATGTTAAAAAGGAATACGAGAAATAATTAAACATTTTGCATCGTGAGCGATTAATGTTGCAAATTATATCCGGCGATATTTGCACTGTAGTCACTTACAAAGTATTAATCAATCGAATTCCACGATGAGAAAGAACGTAACGCAATAATAATTGCGCGATAATTGTCCAATGTCCAGCTGAAGTCATTAACTGTTAAATACACGAATTAGTTGAGCGGCATATAGTGATCGAGAAATATTTTGACGTAAATCTCACCGAGATGTAATTTTGTAAAATGTGTACAATATATATGAAATGTACGGAAAAACGTTCCATCTGTGGCTTTTCTTTTTACGATGTTACATTATAGTTTCAACATTATGAAGCGTAATATAATTAGATATCGAAAGAGTATATATGTTAAAATCTATAATTGTGAGGTTTACATTTATAAAAAGAGTACATAAGAATATATGCAAAGTTTGTAGCGCATCATCTTGTTTTTATTTGATGCTACTTTATTCATTTCTAGAACTTCCAATTATGTATTGCCATATAGGATCGTGACATTATAAGCAAGAAATGACACGTTGAAGTTTCTTGCATTTGTAAATAAAGAGAATTTGAATAAAATAAAATAATAGAGATAATAATAGATAGAAATGGCCCAACAAATGAGAATGAATTAAAATGGATTGAAATCTTTTTCTATCTGAATGCTTTTTCTATCTGTATTTTAAATAGCGAATACTTTTTTTTTATTTAATTAGATTCAATTGAATTCAATTAGATTTAATTGGATACAATTAGATTGAAAAACTGCATTTCCTATTCAAAATTTTGAATTGAATAGTATTCACAATGTGTATGTTTTGCAGAAAAAGCTAATATTATTTTTAGATTGAATGGCATAGAGATAAACTTCATGCAATTCCTATAAATGAATAAAAATGTATTCAGGATTGAAAAGCATTCGTTTTAACATTCGTGAATCAATATTTCTGAAAATCTGAATCCATTTCAATTTATTTCAATCCATTCTCGTTTGTTGGGGGGTCCACGGCTTCACCCCTAAGTAAATAGTCGTAAAAGGCACGTGAAGCGTTTATCGGCGTTTACTCAACGTGCATGCGTAGTCTATTTTTACTTCATGTGCCTTTTACTATCATGTGCCAACTATTTACTGTCTGTAAATTTAATTTGAAATTTGCTTCTGAAAATCTGAATAAATTTCAATCCATTCTCTTTTATTATATAGATATTCAGTCTGTTCACAAAGTTTGCAAATGAGCTAACAACTAACATACTATCTCGGAAGAAATAGCGTTGATAGTGCAGTTATGACGCAAAACATTACCATTAATGACGCCATGATTGTGTTTATTGTTAACGCTATCTGCAGCTCCACGAACAGCTTTTAATATAGCGCTAATGGATGCTTTTCATTTAGTGACACAAATCGATACAAGCATATCTATTTTTTTCTTTAGTGAGTAATAAAAATAAAACAATATATCTATTTCTTTCTCTTAGTGAGTAATAAAAATAAAACAATACTTGTGTCATCAAATGAAAAGCATCTCCCCGAACACTAAAAAACATAAGCTTCGATAATCTATATATTGTTTACATGGATGATACATAAAACATAGTTGATATTATATATATATAGATTAATTTATTATTATATATTATACGGGTAAACACACAACTCTGAATTGTATATTTTTATAATTACCGATAGTCGATAAGATAGTCAACAATTATATCAATTGATATTATTATTATTATATTAAAAAATACATACTTTTTGCAAGGAATATTTTTTCGACAATTTGTCACAAATTTCAGAAGATGTGCATTCTAATAACTTATTTGCTACAACTTTTATTATTTTAGAAAGAAAAAGATAAACGTATATGTATAAATTACACATCAGAGAAATATGTTAATACTTTTTAAAAGCAAAGTTGTAGACCAAGCATCAGATTTCTCTCTGGTCGATGTGTTATATTTATCCATATAGTCCTACACACAATGAAGAAAATATTAGGAATAGGAATAAATATTAAGAGTTCTGTTCCTAATATTCAATATATTGTGCGCAAGCCCTAAAACAAGCGATCTCGTCAGAATTAGATTTCACTTTAGAATTCAAAATGTCTAATAATAATTATGTACACATATTCATAAACTTTTTATATGCACACATAAATGTAATTCTTACTTTTTTCAATACTTTAAGGGATAAATGCATCTTTCGGTAATGCATAAACTCAATTGCAGTATAAAAATAAATATATTTATCTAATTATTATTTGTTTTATAACCATACAATATCATTAATAAGTTGTTAATTTATTATTGTTCTTTGAAATATGTCTATGCTATAAGGTTGAATCAGTAAATAAATAGGTGCAACGTATCTCATCTTTTTAATACTATAAAATATATAAAATATAAATAAGCGATAATGTAACGGGATATAAAAATATTAATTAAAATGTCGCGATGCATGTCAAATTCTCCGCACTGAGATTTTCTCATTTGACTTAATGCTTTAATAAATTTGATAAGAATTTATGTCGTAGATATAATTTTATTAGCTAGATGAATCCATTTAGTTTAAAAAGAAATCCTAAGTCGAGGTCAATGAGTGTATATTACATATTTATACACAAGAAGATATAATACAGTATATAAAAAGTGCGCAGTATGTAGGCAGTAAAGTATGTATGCACAACAGTACTGGCCTGCAACAAGATACCATTAAAGACCAACCTGTAAAAATTTTGGTGACATTTGAATAATTAGCTTACTAATTTATTATTTTTCATTCTACGCATTCTAGATGCATATCGTAGATGTGTGTGTACACATATTTGTGTGTATGACGCAATAAGAATTCGATTTTAAACTGCACTTGCTATTCGATTATCCAAACAGAAAAAAACTAATAACTAATAAGGTAAAAAATTAATTTTGCACGAATATTATGTCATAAATATAGATGTGCTTACTTATGAAAAATAATAAATCATAAATTAAATACGTATAAGTTAATTATTCAAATATTAATATCAGATGGACAAATTAATAATGCTTATATTCTGTCTAATTATTCGCGGAACTACTCAATCCCAAAATAATTTGATCAAATTGTCTTTAACAGTATTTCCTCGATAATATCATTTATTATCGAAAAACGAGTTGTAAGTTGTAATTAGTATACAACAATCGTGATAATGTTTGTTCCTAAAAAAGTGTGAGCACAGTTTCACTGTAATTTCGCTTCTTCCTTCACTTTCCAACGAATTAATTCCATGCAAGCGATGGCATCTTCTTTACTGTCATGACCACCAACTGGAATATAAATCATTATTAAATATTATTTTAATTATTATGTGTCATTTATAGACACTTAATCTTTTACCCTTCTCATACAAAAAATTATAAACTCACCATCATTTTGTATGATTTTTCTAAGATATTCGGAACAGAGATTTTTCAATGCCCTTTTTTGCGGATATCCATTTCTATGCGGGAACATGATGCTGGTATCCACGACGGTATCGTGTAATAATTTTAAAGCTTTGAAATCACTTTCAAGACTGTGACCTACCAAGATTGTTTTATCCGAGAACATCGTGAGAAGCGTAGCTTGTACATCTAAAATATTCGTCGTCACATCCTTCATATCTTCTTCCGTAATTCCTGAAAACCTATTATAGCAAATTATTATCGTATACATAAATCAATAATTTGTCGACTTATATTCTAATATGTCCAATAAGTTGGGTCTCTTATAATTTTTACAATTTACCTCGTATTGTAATCAATTATTGGATTTTGCGGTTTGACTAACGTTTCGTATATTACTTTACAATCTTCGTCAACAATCGTCACTCTGGTTAGTTCTAAGCCTTGTGTGGTATAGCACATTTCACAATCGAGTGCGTAAACACCTTGCTCACCTATAGGAACATCTTTGCACACGGAAAAAGAAATTAATATATTTGAATACATGTATGGGAAAAGTGCAAGAGAATCTGAAAGTACCTTACCTTTCGATAAAGTCGTAACATAACCACGAAGATTCTCATAATCTGTATAATCCCACACGTGCGTCTTTGCGTCGCAACAACCAAGAGCAGAACCATATTGCTGACAACAACTATATTTACCTTCGCCTCTAACTGAAAACTTTCTGCCCCAATGATATATACAATTTTGTTGTCGTACAGCAAAGCCTTGTTTATTTATCATATACACTTGGCCACACCGGCTACATATTCTCTCATTAGGCACTTTTGACAAAACGGTTTGGTTCCGCGAATTTGTTACATACATCTTCGCTCGTCCCTACAAAATATAAAAACGTACTTTATTAATAAATGTTTGATAAATGTTTCGTGTAAACAGAATATTTCAACATTTTATATTTATTATTACTTTATATCTATTATCGTTTATTTTATTTCCTTCATCTGTAATAATTTGAACAAATGTATATAATAATAATTTCTTCAATTATATATTTTATCTGTATTGTTTTCTAACCTTTGTATCATCTGGGTGTTTACGCGGAAATCCGTTATCTCTAAGCTGCTGTTCCGACATAATCCATTTCTTAAGCATGTTATAGAGTGCTGGTCCTTTAAAATCTATCATACTCTTCTTGCTTTTAACTACACTCCAAGAACCTTTTGACTTGCCAACAAGAACAGCTTCGTGAGACATCATACCGCTTAAATTAACGAATTTTTCGTTCGACTGGTTTTGATCTACTTCCTTTCTTAATCTATGAGCCGCCAACATGCATGAATTTTTATATACCGCGAGTGCCTTGCATCTCTCGTGACACGCGAATTCTTCTCTAACGGCTCGTTGCGCTGCATCATCCCCATTCGTATAAATTTGCACGCATATATCGTGCATTACATTAATATAATACTGACGAACATTTAAGGGGAATTTTTGAGTAGCGACTTGCAGCGGTTCTGGACGCATGAGTTGAGGCACCTGCGTAAATAGAATTTTACGACAAACTTTTACAACTTTTACAAACGTATTAATTGGCTGCAGAACAGACAGAATCTCTTTGTTCTGCAGTCAACAAATAGGCTTGAAAAGCTTATCGTATGACAAAAAACAGATGAATATAGGCCAGTATTCATAGTCGGATCTTATATTTAAGACAGTATTAAGTACAGTCTTAAGATGTCATGAACCAACCAGAAGACCGCAGTGATTTAAGATATTACTTAAGACGGTCTTAAAAACCGACTATGATTATCAATCATAATATTAATCTAATTATTTAGTTTAGTATTATGATTATCAATCATAATATTAATCTAATTATTAGTTCATGACATCTTTAGATTCTATTTAACCCGGGAGTAGGCGCGTCTCAAAATTAACGTTAGTAGACGCGTCCCGGTCATTTTGACTGAAATATATTTTCGCACATAGTTATATGTGTTATAACTAGAATACATGTATTATATGATGATTATATGATTATAATTATTATAAGTAATTAATAAGAAAATGAGATTACAAATACTAATTACACTTACGTAAGTGAGTTTATACGTACTATTGCATACCGAGACGGGCGTGTTCCGTTTGAATGTTGCATCATCCCTAATTTTTGTCAAGCTGTCTTTTTCGTGATTGTTTCCTTTTTTTGATTTATTAAGTGTGGGAAAAAGTTCGTAGCATTTTTCCCGTTAGATGGCATTAAAAAAACGCCACGAACTTTTTCCTAATATTATCTGCATTTTCGAACTAGTTTATGGCTAGGTCGCGGCCGAACTGGGTATGAGAGCCAATAAAAGAAACAAAAGAAGACTAACATAAGCGCGCGCTATGGTCTTTTACATCGACCATTACAAATATATCAAATTTTAAATAGATATAAGCATGTTTATGTCATCTATTTTCGTATACTATACAAAAAAACATTAACAAACATTTACGTAAAGGTAAAAATATAATAGTATCAATAAATTGAAAAATATAAATAGAAAACGGAAGAATGCGGCAAAATGATCGGTATGCGATCACTCTCGGTTAAGTTAAGGTTCTCGGTTAAGTTAAGATTCTTAAATATAAGAATCGACTATGAATATTACTATCCTAATGTTCATTTCTATTAATGTAAATTAACTTTAATCTCTATTTAAGGAGATGCTGGAGTGACGAATTTAGATGTCGATACAAACTTTTTTAATTCTAAAAAAATGTCGACAATAGTAGTATTTTTAATTCATTTCGTACATTACATCGCTTTGTTGCACTCAAATGCATACATCTGTCCTTACCTAACATATTATAAAGCCATTTCATCCAAGATTTGGGCCGATATTTATAAACCTTATTTTAAGATATATAATATCTTAAATAATGTCTTAAGATGCTAATAAAAAAGTTCTTTGATTGGATTTATGACATCTTAAGACTGTACTTAAGACAATCTTAAATATAAAATTCGACATAAATACATATACTGCTAGACACAATTATTGCTATTTATCATTCTGAATCTTTGCTAAGCATACATATACGTAAATTGTAAATTAGTATAAATCCTTTTTTTTAAGCTTTCTTAATTTCCATAAACTCAATTCGTTCAATTAATTCGACAAATAATGCAATGTTGATGCAGCATTTTGTCCATATAAGTTATAAAACTTTTGTATTAAAGAAACATCTATGATAACAGCTCTATCAGTTGAAAAATGTAAAACCTGTTCTAACGTGCTTTTTGTTTTCTGTTTCTTGCTTCTTGCTTTTTTTTACATCATGTCTTTTTTATTATTCCGTTTTCTGTCTTCTGTCGCTCGAGATAAAAATCAATGAACTTCGGAAGAAACAAGAAAAACGTGACAAGAAATACAATTGTCAATAACAATAAAAATTACAAAGAGGAAAAAAAGCAAGATATAAAAAACAAGAAAACAAAAAGCGCAGAATAGATTTTGTAGAATAGATTTAAGTTACACTGCCTCACTTCTTAATTTTATGTCTATTTTAATCCTGTAGAAAAATTTTTTATTCCGTTCAATCAATTCAGAAATTTTTGTACGGCTTTATCAATAATGTCGTCACTCTAGTATCCACTTAAGTTACTTTATATTTAGTTTAACTTATTTTTTACTTTGTTCTAGTTCTAAAAATAAGAAAAAGATGAAAGAATAAAGATTAAAGTTAATTTACATTGGTATAATTCTAAGTTGTATCACAATTAATAAGTTTTACAATTAAACTTACCACTTGCGGTATATGAGCAACGCGTACACCGCCCTTCGTAGTTTGCGCTATTGTTTTGTTGTCTACTACTTTAGTATCCGCGCAGAGCACCTTCGCTGCTGTCATTACGACCTTTTTTTTTTCCATCGCAAGAGATTTCGCATATGGAACATGAGCGATTCGAACGCGACCTGTAATACATATAACGTTAGCACTAAGTGATTTATTATTCGTAATTTGCGATTCCATAAAATTAACAAATAGTATGGACAGATTTGTCAAATTCGTCATTTTTACTTATAGTAATTTGTCGAGTGCTGAATAATTCACGAATAATAAAGTTGTCTATCTCTAAAACAAAAGACTTTGTTTGATTCTCATTTCGGCAATTTTAAATCGCATTAACAATTGCGTGATTGTGATTAGCGATTGGCGATTACTTTTTAATTCGATTAGAACAAAGCAGTCGATTGCTTTGCTCTAACAGCTCTAAGTGGTTGAAAAATAATCATCAATCACAATCGTTAGTATAATAACGGTTTGAAGTTATTAAACTATCGAAACATAATGGACCAATAACATTGAGGTTGATTTATTGTGATTGGTTGATTATGAATCGGTAGTCGGATCAGCCTATAGAATCGATAGTCTAATACGAGCTTCATTATTATGTATACATATATATGGATGAATCTTAATGGATGTTTTCCGATGGAGGATGAATATTTTTTTACTCTAGATTGCAATCAGTTCATTTCCCATGATAAAATGTTGGAATATCCAAGATTCATCCTGTATACATATGGAAAAATTATATTATAAAATATATTATATCATTATAATAAAATTACTAGATGTAAAATCATTAAATACAAACATTTAATATTTGAAAAATCACTTTTTTGCTTCAATTCTGGTATTTAATCTCAATTGGAGCAGCAGCAGCAATAAGCAGCTCTTGTTTGTAATCATTATATCAAGATTTTTAAATTTAATATAATCTGACTTTTAGATTCAACATAAAATATTCTGATCCTAAATTTTTTAAAAGAATTGTTCATGCAGATTTATTTTTTATAAAATTAAAAAGTGCGAAATCAAATCACTACGACTAAATCCATTCATGACAACTATATAAAATTACATTGAAATAATGCATGTAAGAGTGATTAACTCGTAATTGGCATATCGAATTCGATCCTGTATTAGTTTTGTAATTATTAAGGTAACTAGAAAAATTGAAGATCAATGAATGAAGATAAGAGTAAAAGAATTATGAGGTCAAATAATAATCTAGAAATTCAACTCTAATCATAGAACTATATTATAGAACTATATTACGAACGACAAATGACGAATCACAAAATCTGACACCAGTTTAATTAGAGATTTAACCAAATAACACAATAATTTTGCATATATCCAACTTGCCATTCGTATTCGGTAGCATGTCATTATTACTTATCGATGAGTTAGATTCAACATGTTCTTTATGCACTGAAACACGTTGTGTGGTACTACTTGAAGATCGATCTATTAACGTAGATATTGTTTGAGTCTTCATGTCAGTTGCCGCTTTCTCTGTCGCCTTTTCTGCGGCCTTTTCAGCCGCTGCTTTTTTCATCAAATGCCATCGCTCACACATTTTCTGATACGGATTTGTATGTTTTTTTGGTAATTGACTAGGACCTATCTGCCGAGTGACACTTGTGGCCGCTGAAGGATGAGCAACTCTTTTCTTACGTTCTTCTGTAATTTCTTCCATATTCTCAGTGTCATCTTTCACAGATTTTTTAACTGATACTAGTTTTGGATAGTCTGAAGCTTGATATTCCTGAGAAATGAATAAATATATACAATATAACCGATATACATTACATAAGTACTAAAATTATTACTTTTATTAATAAATTTTTATTTTTCATTAGATAAATTAAGGAAATTTTAAGTATCTCTAATTAAAATTTATATTAAAAATGCAAGAATTTTAATTAAAATACAAGAATGAAGTAACATTACATATATCGGCAAAAAATAAACTATTTTTATAATTAATAAAAT
>NW_017259315.1:73762-77696 GCF_001594045.1 Atta colombica | reverse complement strand
ACAATAAATTATAAATTAATTTTATAACTATTTTTATAATTATAAAAAATAAAAGGATAAATGAACTTCTAAAGAAAATTATTTACGATTACATTTATATTTATTTATTATTTACCTCAAAAATTCTTAGGCACTCTTCTTGTACATCATGATCAGAATCTGATAATTCCAAAATTTCATCAACGAAAGAATGATTACTGTCTACAAAACTATCAGATCTATCAGACGAATTTCTTTCGCTACTACTTTCTTTATGCTTGCTAGATTTTCTGGGAGAGTCACTGGATTTCCGACTTGATTCCGAGTCATGCTTTTTGTCATTCCTGCTCGAAGTGTGCTTATTTGACTTAGAACTGGATGAATTCGAACTTGATTTATGTTTGTTGCGGCTAGATTTGTGATGATCATTTCGATCTTTTTTCGGAGAGGTGTGTCGATGCCTTCGCGAGTTCGAGTGTTCTCTACTTCCATGCAAAGAGTCTTTACTATCGCGGCTACTTCTTTTCCTATCTTTGTCTCTGCTAGACGAGGAGCGGTGCTTATCTTTAGAATTTGATTTATCTCTAGATCTTTCCTTATCTTTCTTCTCAGAACTATGATGATCTCTTTTATCTCTTTCTTTATTTTTATTATGACTCTTATGTTTTTCTTTTTCTTTATCAGTATCCTGCTTTGCAGTGTCTCTTTTATCCGATAATTTTCTCGAATCACTCTCTTTATATTGTTTAGATCTATCGCTATTTTGTATATCACCCATTTTTTCATCATAATGATTGCTATGTATTTTATTATCTTTATTGCTAATTTGTTTATCTGTATCAATTCCTACATGTTGTAAATTCTCCTTCTCCTTCTCATTTACATCTTCCGTTTGCTCAGATTTTTTTACGTTCGCTTTATGTTCGTCCGTAGACATATCTTCTATAGGTTCGTCATCGGAGAATCTAGGCTCAATGTCCAAGGAATAATCCTGAGAATCCTCGCTGGCTGACGCTTTCGCTTGTTCTAGCATTACAGAAGTGGATGCGTGATTGGAAGTAATGATCTCATCTATCATATCAAAATCAGACTCAAATTGATTTAAAGTGGTGTTGTTTAACTGCTGAACTGTCTGTAATGGTGCTTTGATTTTTTTAGGAACGTATTCCTCCCTTCTCTTTTTAGATTTCGGATAATATACTTCCTTAAATTTAGGTTGATAATCATTCGAATTACTATCGTCATACGAATTCGATAAAGATGTATCCAATTTAACTGTCGGTACATAATTTTGTACAACATCCTGATCGGTTGTATTCACTATTGCAGTGGGTTTATATATAACTTCAGGCGTAACTTGAGGATTGCTCGATTCCTGAACGACACTCGGCCATGGTTTAATTCTTTCTGGTGAGAATTTACGTTTCACAGCCACTCTACTCTCCCTGGTCGGCATATACGAGACCACAGGTATATGCCGTTTCTTCAGTTCCGCTATTGGCGTCGGATTATAGACACAAGCAACTGGTTTTGTAATAGGTGTGGGCATCGCGACATGCTTTCCTATAATTGGCGTAGCATTGTGCATACAGACAGTGGAGCTAGAAGATAATGTCGGCTTAAGACCTTCCACTACTTGCGAGACAATGTTTTGCGAAACCTGTGAAACCTTCTCTGTATCAGTAACTTCTTGATCTGCAAGCACTTTCTTTACAGCTTCCGTCACTAGATGTTGCAGCATGTCAGGAGTTGAAGTCATAACATCAGCAGATTTGTTCTCCTGTATTTGACCCACTGTCTGGGTCTCCACCACTCCAGCCACTCCTGCTGTACTTCCTGCATCTTCTACATAAAATAAAAATATCTCATTGTATCTTTCATTCACATTGATTGTTATTTAATGAACCGGTTTGTAAATAATTTCTCAAAAAAAAATTCAATCTCTTAACTTTATAAACTTCTTGCATATTTAACAAATTATTCTAAACTTTTTTTTTTAAATTTTAGATAGTCTAAAATTAGACTATCAGTCCATATTCAATCTAATCTTCAAATTAAACATATAAAACAATTAATAAAACTATAAAAATATAAAGATTAAACTATTATTAAGGATTAAATTATTTTGTAACATTTTTTGCAAAAAAGAGTGTATCTTTTATCTATATGCGATTAACTGTTACTTAATGAGCCAGCTTGTATAATTTCTCAAAATATTTAAATCATTAATTTAAAAAATATATTGCATATTTAATCTTGCAAATTATTTTAAACTTCCTTTTTAAACATTTAGAGTTAATTGTTCCACCTTTTGGTAAATTTTATCTGTTAGGTAAATCTGGCAATCCGCATATGATTGACTAATTTTGCTCAACAGGTAAAATTTAACAAAAGGTGGAACAATCGGACCTTAGTATATCAGGCCACAAGTTTAAATTTACTGAAAATTTATTAATGTTTAACCTTCAAATTAGACATATAATTATAAAATAATTAACAAATAATGAAAAATATTGTAAAAATGTGATACTAACATGATCATTATTATAACATTAGATTAAATTATTTTATAATAATCTTTAATAAAAAGATATTGTACCTAATTTATTTAGTTTTCTATGATTCTTTGTCTTCTCTAGTACAGTGAACAAAGGAAGCAAACAAAGAATTTATTGCAAAGTCAAAATCTCATAAGATTTGATTTCACTCTACTAATGTAATATTAACTTTAATGTAATATTAACTCTTGGTTTAATGTTTGGTTTATTGTTTATCTTTTTCTAATTTTTAGAAAAATAAAAATCATTCTTTAAATTAGGAAAAAATAATAAAAAATAAATTGAAACAAAATTAGTCAATTTTATATTGATAGAACTAGGCCTAAATGATTGCGACTTAGCAACGTGCGAGGAGAATAAGAATAAAACAATTAACACGCAGTTTTTCTTAAAATTCAATTGAAATGAAGATCCTCTCGCGCATTAAATTACGTCAGAAGACCTCGCAGTCGTGTACCTCGAGGAAGACCACGGAATCGCACGGTCTTACCTCGCTTGGCGTGTTTGAAGTGGCAATAGGGCCGATCACACGAACCGCCGTCATAAAACGGGCAATTTATCGTTTTGAAGTAACCGGTTGAGGGCAACATAACTGATTCATCGCACTCCACGCTTCGGGGAGGCCATTCTTCGTGTACGTCGTCGTCCTTCTCACGGTGCAATTGTACGCAATTAACGCAACGTGCTGAACGACAGTACGTGCGACATGCTCGATAAAGTGATATTCACGCTACTCTCGCACGAAGAGATTTTTGTACGTCGATCGCCGAAATTAAGAAGAAATTAAATGCAGTGAGTCCCTATCGAAATCAATTGAAATCCGCCTGGATCGGAGGTTATGGTTCTACGAGTTCTACACACCGCCGTTCGGTAGTATCGTATTCGACGCATGCGAGAGGGCGCTACCTGCTGCGCACATAGCGTAGCAGCGTAGTGACCTCGTTCTTGGATTCCGTTTTGAACTGTCGACGAGTCAAATTTAGTCAAGTTGTCCTCTGAATCGCATTGAAATTAAAATACTTGTTCGGAAAGTTAAGTTAACAAAATTGGGAAATTCAATTTCATATCATAACTATCTATGGAATAAAGAGTTCTTATAAGAATAAATAGACAAATATTAAGGAAACTAAAAGTCCATATTTTCTTTAATACTTATATCTCGGAATGACAAGGTTTGCTGATGTGCATAGGGTAAGGTAAACAATTTTTCTGTAAATTTGTCTTAATTAATTTTGATAGCTTATATATAGATAAATCTTTTATGCTTGCCTTAAATTTTGTTTTTGAACGGAATTCCATTTTATTAATTTAAGTCGTATATCTTATAAATTTGTAATTAATGGATAATATTATTTAAATCATATATTTTATAAGTTGTAATTAATTATATATATATA
>NW_017259315.1:65959-73610 GCF_001594045.1 Atta colombica | reverse complement strand
TTATAATTAATTAATAAAATTAATTGTCTAAGGTTATTAAGTACTGTCGATAAAAAATAATAAATTAAAAAAAAGATTCTGCGTTGTACAATTTATTTTTTCTAATTTTGTTCATATAATTTTAATATTAAAAAAAACGTTTTTTTAAACATTTGAATAAATTTTTTTTTAATGAAAAAAGGGGATTTTTTTTTTATTTTAAACGTTATTTTTATCATTACAAAAACATTTTCGTCAAATCTTAAAAAAGCATTTTTTTAACATTAAAAAAATATTTCCTTGAAATAAAAAAAAAGTTTTTTTAGTATTAAACAAACTTTTTTTAATGTTTGAATTAATGTTTTTTTTAATGAAAAAAAGGGGAACTTTTTTCGTTATTTTAAATGTTTAAACGTTTTTAAAAATATTTTCCTTGAAAATATATCCTTGAAAATATTTAAAATAACAATCCTTAGGATATTTCTTGGAGAGAATTTCTCCAATTTAAATCTCCATTTTAATCTTTTATTCTCTGAATTAATCAAAAAAAAATTTCATTCTAATATTTTAAAAAAACTTTGATGTTGGCTACAAGAATATTAAATAGAAAAATAGAGGTTTATTCCGTTAATTAAAATTTTAATTTTGACTTTGAAAAAAACTCTTCCATATTTGCTCTCAAGGTCAAACTACACTATTTGCATTTATTGAAATTTTACAACTTTTATGTAAAATATTTTTTTCTCAAATATCTTGTTTTCAATATTTTACCTCTTTAGAACTTTTATCGCTTTGCATATATTCATTCAAGGCTAGTCTTTATAGTGCTTAATAAACTTTTATAGTAATCTGTTATAAACTTTTGTATACATTTTTACAATTTTCAGTATAAGTAAACTACGCAATTTATTTGTCAGTCTATACAACTTTAGAACAAAATTAAAGTGCGTAGTATCACCAGTGAAACTGATTTAATATTACTGTTGTTAATATGTACCTGTCAATTTAATTTGTGACATTATATACTCCATGAGAATGAAGATTACATAGTTCAGCTTTGTTTTAAGACTATAAATATAACCGCGCAGCATACAGTTTGTTTGAATTAAAAATTCTAAAAAATTACATAAAAATTTATTATTAGGCACTAAGTCTTAACTAAATATGGCTTTCTTCACTTATCTATGTTGAACATTTTTTAATCCATTTTTATTTAATATTGAAAATTTATAAGATATTTTATGCTTCATATAAAAATTTATCAGAATAAAATATATCTCATAAAGTATTTTGTCTTTTTCCTATCTTTATTTTAATATTTTTATATTCAAAATAATTAGAGGAATCATATTATAATATTAAAGAAATTATATAATTCTATTTTAGAAAGTGCAATGGAGATGACCTCTGTTCTTTTTTAACTCTTCCGCCTAGAAAAAACGTTCCCCTCGAATCCATTCTACTTTTATCTGAAACATTTTCTTTCATTAACAATTTTGGAGAAAATTATTTAAAATAAAGGTGTTTAAAATAAATACGCATACGCGCACGCGAATTTTGGGGCACTCTGTATACATAATTGATGCCTGCGTGTCGTTATTACGTCATTCGAAATCATTAAAAATAAATATATGTAATAGTTATCAATGCATCATAAACATTATAAATTTGCGTGATTTTGTTGAGACATACTTTTGATTATGTGAAATGTTTTGATTTTGAAGATCATTTTCTGATAAAATTAATTGGCTAATCTGACAGCTAGCTATCAGATTATGAAATAGCTATTTTATAATTGTCGAGGGACATGAGAAGTGGAGTGGATTGATCACGCTCTGATTGATGAGCGATCGATTTATGATTTATGGATCCGAATTTAATTTCGCCTGCCCGTATACATTTTTTCCTCGTTTAAAATATCGCTCTGAAGTTATTAATATATGTGCCTCTTCGCTTAAAGAACTGCTCCAATATTGCTCCAGTATGAAGTGATATATCCTAATTAATACCTAAATTCTAAGCAGAATCATAAGGCTCGTAACTAAGTCGCTTATAATTCTAAGAAAATGTCAAGTGTTTCCGTTCTGCCAATACATTGTATTTAGACATCAATATCTATAAATATAATTACATATTACGCAAATTATTCGAGTGATAAAAAACGCAATTTTCTTGTTATATGTCAGATGAAACCTTGAGGTATAGTAGGAGAAAAACATATTGGAGGAAAAACGTATAAATCAGCAGATATCACAATATTTCGTCGACACAATGGATTGTCTGATTTATTACACATCCGCGCTGATAATCTCTTTCAGCCTCTTCTACGCGTATGCCAAGTACAAGCTGTCCTATTGGAATAGACGCGGGGTGAAAAGTCCTCCGACACATTTGTTCTTTGGTAATTTCAAGGACTGCATCATGCTGAAGAAACCGCCGGGTGATAAGATACGCGAAATATACAATAGTGCCGATCCAGATGATCCTTACATCGGTTTTTATATCTTCCATAAACCACTATTGATCTTGCGAGATCACGATCTGATCAAACAGATAATGATCAAGGATTTTGACAACTTCCCGAATCGGCGATTTGGTTCAGGCAGTCAGAGGGATCTGATAGGCCTGGACAGCATCTTATCCATGCCTCAGCCTAGATGGAAATATGTCAGAAATAAACTAACTCCAGTTTTAACTGGACAAAAATTGAAAAACATGATACCGCTGATGATAGAGAACGGGAAGTCCATGTTGAACTTCATCGAGAACTTGCCGACGAACGAGGATGGCTGGAGTGAGTACGAGGTGAAGGATATCAGTAATTGTTACACCACCGATGTTTTGGCTTCCCTGACATTTGGTATTAACATAAACTCTTTCGACGATAACGAAACCGCTTTTTGTAAAACCGGTAAGATCTTGCACTGATTTTATTGGCTCCGTAAAACATTCAGCTTTTGTACATATATTAATTGGTGAACATTTTTCTGAAATTTCCTTCATAATTTTTCATAAATAAAATTTTTCATAATTTTTATATAAATTTCATAATTTTTCATAATTTCTACATTTTATAACTTATTGAAAAATTTCTCGAATATTATAAGAATTAAAACACTTTTCAGAAGTGCAGAGAAAGTCTACATTTTTTAGAATTTTTACACTGTATATACATGTGAATTCTGAGAATTTTTATAAGATTTCTTATTCTACAATTTTTGAAGAAAGCTCATAAAATTTAAAAAGAATTTAAGATTTTTTTTCAGAAATGTTCATAGATTTAAAATATTTTTGTAACAAATTCTTACAAATATTATTAAATGTTAAAAATATTATGCAATATTATAAGAATTTTTTTTAGGATATAATCTGCTGGGAATCAAAAAATTGTTTATTCTTCTTATGTACAAAAGAAAAGAATGTGAATTTCATTTATCAAATACATATACATATATAATTATATGCATTATATAAATTACGATGTTATATATTTGCAGGTGTAACAGTCTTCAGAGGTTTTATGCGCGGAATTATATTCATTATTCAGTTCTTCTTACCTGATTGGGATTTTTTAGTAGTACCGTTCATTAAAAAACCTGCGAATTATTTTCGCAATATTTTCTGGGACTCCATGAACACCAGAGAAAGGCTGGGATTTAAAAGAGGAGATATGATAGATTCCATGTTGGGGCTCAAAAATGGAGAACAAAATCCCATTTACAGTAAAAATTGCATTTGACTTATAAAGTAACAACTATCACGTCGTTAACATTTACATCTACATAATGTAGTCTACATGGTCTATTCTGCTATTAATATTATAAATTTTAACATATTTCTGCTATGTGTCGAACTTACGATAAATTACCGCAAAAAAGAAGAATAATGGACAGAATCGTAAAATTTCTTAATATTAATTAATCATTTAATTATCTGTCGTAGAGTTTGAAGGAGATAATTTAGTGGCGCAGCCCTCCAGTTTATATCTCGCTGGGTTCGAGGCTACCGCGAGTGCGATAGCTTATGTTCTGCATGATTTGGGGCATCATCCAGAACATCAAGATACTATATACAATGAGATACAGACGCAGTTATCGGGAAAAGAATTGACCATGGATCTGATCAATGGATTGTCTTTCTTGGACTCTGTTGTAATTGAATCACTGAGATTACATCCTCCTTTACCCATTACTGACAGAATAACTACAAGGGATTATGAGGTGACTGCATATACAAGCTTTATATATTCAGTAAACGAAAATCAATTGAAAAAGATTCAATTCATCGCGAATGTATACTTTTGAAAATCTAAGTCTGTTCAGTGCCCAATACCTTTTTATTCATTTATATAAAGTATATTTTTTATATCTTTAAAAATGTAAGTTTAGTTTTTAAAAGTGGATCATGAATACTTGCTTAATTCAAAATTCTGGATATTAGGAAATACATCAGTTTTTCAATCTAATTGAATTCAATTGAATCCAAAAAAGGTTTTTAGATTCAAAAAAAATGCGCATTCAAAATATGCGTATTCAGATTAAAAATTTCAATTCATTTTAGTCCATTCTCGTTTATTAAGGTATGTTCCTTTGACATCCTTATATGTATAGGTGTGTCCCATTTTAATTTTCTTATTTTTTTAAATGAAATTATATGATTTTTTTTATACGATACAATTTTTCTTGATTCACGATACAGTCTTTCTAATTCTGCATACAAAAGTGCTAAAATAGAGATATTAAAAAAACCAATAATTTACGAAATATATTTTATTCTGGCACATACTGACATGAAATATTAAATATTGACATCAATCCGTCCATCTCAAAGTTGCATTTGTTCATGATACTTTAAATTTTTAACTTAAAAGTTTGTAGTATAATATATAATATAATAATTGTAGAGATAAATAATGTACATTCAAATAAGTAATTTGGAGAATTACAAGGCTCGTGAGTAGTCGCTGCGGCCATACTGAATTGTGACGTCATAAGCGAGAAATGACTTGTTAATTTTTGTTATATATTATTTGTAAATAAAAACAATTAGAATAAAACGAAATGATGAGATCTCTTTAAAACAATTGTAAAAATGGGTCGAAGTTATACTTATCCTCCTGACAGTCAGTAAATAATTGTGACGGCATGAGAATTAATGCGTTTACTCAATACGCATATGTAGCCTATTTTTACATATGCCATTTACGACTACTTATGATTGTAAGAGGGCGGGAGATATATAGCTTCGATTTTTTACCTATTTTTACAATTGTTTTAAAGCGATCTCATCATTTCGTTTTATTGAAATTGTTTTTATTTATAAATGGCATGTAATAAAAATAACATATCATTTTTCACTTATGATGTTACGATTCAATATGATCGTGGCAACCACTCAGAATTTTAAGGATAAACGAAATATTTTATCGTTAAATCAGAATGTCAGCTAAGCAACTTAATTAATGCTAAAATGCCTAATCTTATATAGGGCTGCATTCGGTTTCACGTATGATGCAAATGCTGCATTATTTATTCTTGTTATTTATCAAATGTTAAACAAAGATAAATGATGCATCATGCGCACCGTGAAACCTAGAATTCACACAGCATTGCACAGCGTTGGGCGCGTTCAAATCGACAAAAGTGACGAGGGATTCGTTCCGATATCATTATCAGTGCTTAAACTATACAGAATACGTTACTTGCGCTATAAATTTTCAGCATTGGCAGTGAATATCGGAACGCACTCTAGAATTTCTAGGTCTGCTCGCCGAGCAATTAAAACATGATTAGTTTGAATTCACAAGTACGAATTAGGATACGCGATGCTGCAAACACTTTGAAGAATTTTTTAATTGATTAGTTGTTGTTTCTTTCTTCTAATTGGTCCATCAAATATTTCAAAGCATTTGTAGCGAGACTTTGATCATAGCTTTAGGGAGCCTCAAAAAGAGAGAGAGAGATAGACTTAGGTCGGAATCAGACTACGCATTGAAGATTGAAAGATTAAAATTTGACCAATCAAAACAATAGGAATTAAAATTTTTTTGTCTTCATTGATCAAATTTCAAACTTCAATCTCAATCTTCAATATTATCTCTCTGAGAGAGAGAGAGAGAGAGAGAGAGAGAGAGAGGGGGGGGGGGCAAATTGCGTCAAGTGATCAGTCTCCTTTGATTGGACGCGGGCATCAAAGCTTGGCTGCGTTCAGGAATTACTCCCAGATAACTCTAATGCGTGATCTACAATGGCAGTATCAGTAAGCTATAAGGATAAAAAATTGACCAATCACAGTCGATTATTCTTCGCATATTTAACTGTGATTGGTCACTTTGTTACTCTTACAGCCTCATTTACTACTGCTATTGCCATTGTAGACGACGCATAAAGCCCATTCTACAAGCAGTAGTAAGCAGTAGGAAGTAAGAAGTTCTTGCGCATCTTATCGCGTCTTTTTGCGTTTTATTTTAAGCTTATTAATAATTTGATTGACTGGCAGTAAAGTAATAAGACGTACAAAATGGGAATAATCCATTTCACTTACTCCCGATCGTAATGCTTTACGCCATACTTCACTCCCTCTCGTATAGTAAGACTGCCTTACTATACTGCATTGTAGAATGGGCTTAAGTTATAGGTTATGTATATTATAGCAAAAATGCACCTTACAATTATCTAGGCATAATTTCTGAACGCAGCCTTTCATAGGTATGGAAGAAAGTAGAGAAAACTGATCACGTGATTCTCGTCCTGATTGATTAAAGATGGCCCTTAGGGCCATTCCACACAACTTGCATAACCATATAAAAAAAATCATCCAATCGTGTTTGTCTTTATGACAGAAATGTGATTTGGATAATTTTTTTATGCATATAGTTATGGGGCAATGGCTTTTACAGGAAGAGAGTGACAAATTGCAATCACATGTTTGCCCACGTCCAATCAAGACGGGAATCAAGTGACCAGGTTTTTCCAATCTTTTGTCTATGGAGCTTTAGCGAGTTACGTGATGTAATTTGTCTCATCTGATTAGACATGGGCAATAAAGCTCCATAGACAAAAGATTAGAAAAACCTGGTCACTTGACTCCCGTCTCTCTCCCTATGAGACTCTAATCTCTCTATGACCGCGGTCTAACAATTCACGGTCACAACGTTTAGAGTTGTTCCACTTTTTGATAAATTTTACCTGTGAGATAAATCTGGTAATCCACGCATGTGATTGGATAATCTTGCTACTTATCCAACAGATAAAATTTAGCAAAAGATTGAACAACCGACCTTTAAAAATCATTTTCTTGTTGTTTGTCAAATGTTAAATGAAGATAGATGATGCTCATAAGCATCATCATAGATTGTCAGTATGAATTAGACCTATGATTGATGGTCTATGATTGATGGTCACCGACTGCGTTCAGCAGAATGTTTATTTCGCAATGATTGAAAGTTTTTTTCGCTAAAGTAGGATTATTCTTCTAAATCTATATATTCTTCTAAAAAAGTATAATCCAATTAGCGCGAAGAAAACTTTCATTTCTACTGAACCATTGACAGTCACTCGCTAGTTAACAATTGCCGATAAAAATGTTAGAAAAACTCACTATTGCATATATTTAAAAATTATTATAGTGTCAACATTTTGGTATATAATTAGGATTTCCTTAAAATAATCTT
>NW_017259315.1:64665-65859 GCF_001594045.1 Atta colombica | reverse complement strand
TATATATATATATATGTGTGTGTGTGTGTGTCATTTTTAGTTAAATTCTGGGTTAATAATCGAGAAGAATGTTCCAGTTTATGTTTCTATAAATGGGACAAATCAAGATCCCAAATACTTTTCCAATCCGCAAGACTTTATTCCATCGAGAACAGAAATGAAGGAGAAAAAAAAGTTTTACGAATCCTTGGCATTCGGTATTGGACCCCGATCATGTATAGGTGAGTTAGAAAATATTCATATATAATTCGAAAGACATTTTTTTCTTATAAGTGTATATTATTAGAAATTTATATTGCAATTTATGTTGAATTTCAGCACAGAGATTTGCCCTATTAATTATAAAAATGGCGATAATTATAATCATCTCGAATTATACTATATTTTACAAAACAAATAAGGAATATGACAACAAAGCTATTCATGTATTCACATACACGCCAGGTCTGTATGTTAAATTCAAGAAACGTAATTAGGCATTTACTTCAAATTAATACTTAATTTTATTTCCATAATATTAAAGTTAAACTCGTATATCATATTTTAACCTTTTTTTTTTGCATATTTTTATCCGATTTAGCTCTTAATAAGTGTTAAAAAAATGAAATAAACCACAAAGGTATAAAGACGAGTATAAAATGTTACCAAGATTATATATTTGTTTAAAAATGTATAATAGAATATTTTTCAAAATAATCTCCGACTTAAGTTAGTTTCCATAATCGTAAACGTAACATAGATTTTCGACCATCGCGTTGCTCGATTCGATCGTCCGTAACAATTAAGCAACGCGATTGGTCGAAAATCTTATTGTATGTGTAACTAGCTTTAAAGCCATGGCACATAAAACACTTATGCCCATTTTCATCAAATTAGATTAACTTTAAACTCAACTTACTTTTCGTCTTTTACTAATCTTTAGAACTAGAAAAAGACGAAAAATAAGTTGAACTGAGAGTTAATCTATATTAGTGGAAACGAACATTAAGCAGTAAGATAAATAATAAAGAAATCAACATATTGGCTACTGTTTATGTTATGGCCTTACGGACTGTGATTGATCAATTCGCTTATATTTTACTATAATTTTTTTTTGTGTGCCATGGCTCTTATGCTTTCAATAAATATTTTTTAAAATGAGGCATAGAAGAGATGTAAAGAATACAAAATGTTATCGCAAAGATTGTATATTTA
>NW_017259315.1:59406-64565 GCF_001594045.1 Atta colombica | reverse complement strand
TATATATATATATATATATATATCTTTAAATAATACGTTACATTCTTTAAAATTAATTTATTATTATGTATACGCACATGTCTTATTAATTAACGGATAAAAGGTGTACGATTTCTATTCAGGTAACTATGCATTATATAAAATATCCGTCGTACACGAATTTCGATAATGTAAGTCATGCATTCATATTTGTCATTATTTGTGCTTTCTTAAGATGTACTCTATTATATACTCGATTTGTCGTGGTTCTTTCATTTACACAATTTTATTATGCAGAGTGCCACGAAAAAATTAAATTACATTTTATTAGATTATATCGCAAGTAATACATGCTAATACACTCACAAAAGAAATATAATGTATTGCTGTGTATATGCATATATCATGTATTATACTATTAAATACTTATACCTATTATATTGCGAGGTCAACAGTCTTATACTGTTAACAATTAATAAAAAGATGATTTTTGAAAGATCTTTTTGAACAACGAGTCATGCATGATACATTATGTCATGCATAATTGCAAGATTCGCAATTATGTGTTACAGTACAACTTAGAGTTTTGTTTCATGTTTCACTCGTGTTCGGAGTAATTGACTCGGTCGTAGAACACCATGAGAATTATTCGAATAACAATTGTTAGACATGATATTAGACGCGCCATACTCTGCATTAGGATTGGCGTCGTTCTCTTCATTGTTTTCGTATATGTGACGCCTCTGTAAGATTTCATCATAATTATGAATATGATTGGCCTTCATTTGTGCCTCCGAGTCCGTTTCATCTTCATTATCAGCACTATCTACATCGCCTGAAAAATTTCAACGTTGTTAAAAATGTGATCCGTAATTAATTTCAGTTGTCTTAAAAATTTCTGCAATGTAGTATAGATCTCTTACAGAAATCCAATTTAATACTAGAAGATAATAATTAATTACTTATTTTGAATACAACAGTACTTTTAATGCTCCAAATATAAAATTAATTTATCTATAAAATAATCTATCTATAAATAATCTATCTATAAAATAAACTACCTTTCCAATACTACATTTCTGTAAGCAATTATTAACTGCAATTATTAACTAATATAAAGAAAGAGTATAAAAAGCGTACTCACCATCGGAACTATTGGTGGACGGAAGATAAAAACGCGAAGAATATATTTTATTATTTCCCACGCGACGCTCTCGTTCTCTCACAGCGCTGTTAGGATTATATTTGAATTCGCGAGGTAACGTATAACTCCTAGGTAACGAGACTTGACTACCTTCCATGTCGCTAACTTCCGCTTCTCCATCGCCCTCACCTTTAGAACTTTCTTCGACGCCGTTCTGATTCGCATGCAATCTGATGAAATGAAATTTAAATCAACTGATTCTTCCGAATTGTTTGTTCAAACATCGATTGTACTTTTGTTACCTATGATTAAGATGTCTAGACGGTGACCAATGGGGATAATGATGCGGAAGACATCGCGGTGCTAATAATATCTCCGGCGTGTCCGCCCGTTCTCGTTGAGAAGCTGCTCTCCACGGATTCGAGGGATTAGGGTAATACGGAGAGGAAGGTGGTGGAGGTAAGAGGCAATGCATTTTGATGGGCGGCCAAGACGATAAGGCATTGCCACCGTTCTGCTCGCAGAACGATGGCGGAGACGTGAATAATGGAGAACTCGGAGAGGTATGCAGTTTCGTGTTCGGTGGTGGTTGCTGATTAGATGCGGAAGGGGAGGACGAAAAAGAAGATATAGAAGCGGAAGGAGGTGGGAACAATTTACCTTCTTTGATCTCTTCCTGTATCGCTCGTAATTCTCGTAGCTGTTGTTGTTTTTTTTCTTTCAGTTTCTCGCGTATTAACGTGACATTCAATGAGCCACTAATTGCCATATCAGTTTCATCTTTGTGCTCATTGGAACCATCGTTCTATATTGAGAGATTAATTATATTATAACAACAGTCTTATTGCAATGAGTAAATATGCAAAGAGAAAAAATCAAAACGTAAAGTGAATGTATTTATTCCACGTACAATACACGTTAGCAAAATATATATAACATAATTTTTTCAATATAATCGCTCAACTTTGTAACACATTTAGTATAATGTAATAAGACTTTTGTAATAAGACTTTCCGTCTGTAAAAAAGATTTTGACTGTTCTCAAAATTCGAAAAGTCACACACTTTCCTAATGGTGATATTCGATTATTCGAACTCTATACTTGAATAGTACATATTAAATGCTGCTTTATGTAAAGTATCTAAATATAGTGGCATAATTTAATCAATCTTAATAATAAAATAATACGTATATTTTATTAAATATATTGTGATAATATCATTATTCATTTAAAATATTTATATGCTTTTACATTACTTTGCTAATTTCATATACACATAGTAGTAATCTAGTGTAATGCAAGTGACTGAATTCGGTATAAAACAACTGAAACTTGAAATTTTCTCACATTCAGTGCTGGATTCAGATTCTCATCTAAGTGTCGCTCAAGTATCACTTTATTTTTGTTGTTTATCAAACGTTGAACAAGGGTATGATACTCGGACGGCACTCGGGTGGAAATCCTAACACGTCCCTGCATACAGTTCTGATTTCTTGCTGCTTCCGATTTCCATTTTGTTTAGTTTGTTAAAAAAAGTCCTGATATAAGTTCCATTTAACGTTTGCTATTCTTGAAGTCATTTACAAATGTTAACAAGAACAAACGGCTTGCGAACAGCCAAATGAAAGCCTTGATGAGCTAAATGTCAGTGATAAATTATAATTATCTTAGAATTTAGGAAGCGATGCATATATTTTGAGGGTAGCCAAAAATCTTGTTCACAGACAAAAGACTTGTGTATCATTATACAAAAAATGTAGTAAAACTTCGATTATATTGAGAAATGATGTATGCATTTTACTAACGTATATAGTATTATATAGTATTATATGTTAAAGATAAATAAGTTCAGTTTATTTTCTAATTCATGGATTTATAACAACAAATATCTACCTGTACTACATTAGAAGATATTGGTTTTTTCCAAAACGGAATCAATTGCCGTGATCCATTGCCCATGTTGAGCCACTGTTTTGAATCACCTATCGCCGCTACGGAACTCATTACCGTGCCCTGCGATTGCGGCGGTGGGGGCGGTACAAAGCTGGTTGGTTTCTTCTTTTTGCGATTCGGATTTACAACCGTTGGATTTGCGAAACGGCAATTGAACACACCTGGTATGCCGCCGTTACTTAATTTAACTTTCCTCATGCTAATGCTAATATTAACTTTCTTTCCCTCGTTATAATCTATTTGTTTCTCTTCCGCGTTGTCCTAAAAGTTAAAAAAATTTTATAATGATGCCTCCAAAGAAAGAAATCTGTCTCATATCATACCTGATTCGATAACGTAGTGAGATTTGAACCAGTCATTCTCCCACCAGCCTCGTACCTTAATCTTCTTACATGAAAAAATCTGTAACAAAAATGAAAACTTAATTTAACTATAAATATTTTCATCATATAGATATGTAATTCTATAATTCTACTAGTGTTTGCTTAATGTTGTAATCACTTATTAAGAATTATATTTATTTAATTAAATATACACTCTAATTACTATACAAATTTCCATTTCACTTTTATATGTGAATTTAATGTGAAAGTAATATAATATTACTGTATAAATATTAATTAATCAAATAAAACAAAATATGCTTACCTGTAATAAAGACCCATGAAAAACATGCCACCAAAAAATAAAGCTAGTAGAAGAAGTACTAGAGTAACTGGATGTAGATGATGTTGGTGAGATAAAAGATCGGCACGATTAACACCAGCTATCCACACGCCGATGAGTAAACTGTTCTCCAAGAACATTACAGTGTAAAATATCACCTGAAAGAATAAAAAACATAACATTAACATAAATAGATTGTCATTCAGATATAAATACTAACCATTTTTTGACGATGATTCGTCTCATGTAGATTAACATATGCAAATATATATACAAAAGCAAGGATGGAAGCGAGGAAAGTCTTTCTAAGAAGCGAAAGACGCTCGCCACCGTGGAAAAGTCCGTCCGGCGTGAGCAGTAACCATGTTAACATGGACAACCAGTGGAGAGCCATCACGATCAGCAGCCACTGTCCGCCATACAACGAAGCATACGCGACCAATGCTCCGACGCGAGCACTCACTGTCCCCAGACGCCAAAATAATTGCGCAAGCACTCCCAACCATGTTAACACTAAACGTTCTAGATTACGCAGACGCGCGGCACCTTTGCTGAAACTGGCAACCGCCCAGCACACACTCCATAAGGACAGTCCTGCCGACACTAATGTTAACTCCTTTAATTTACCGCTCTCCTTGCTCTCACTCTCGTTCAATTTCTCAGCTTCTATCCTATCACCATCGGTAGCGCCGAACAAAACGTAAAGCTGCAGAAGTAGCATTGGAGCGGCCTCACAGAATGCGTGTATCAGCCGTAATACACAGAGCTCCCGTACCTGAGAATGATCATTATAAGACTTATAATGAAACGAAAGAGACGACGGAAGAATGTTCTTCTTTTCAAAAATGTTTACGTACCTCGTGCTTCACGAAAGTTAAATTTACTGGAATAAATAATTTGAAATATCTCCATAGTACACCGATTTGAGTGGAATGAAGTAATAGAACGCAACCTACAGTCCAATTGCTAATTCTCTTCACTGAATTTACATGACAATTGTTTGCGTTTGTTAATTTACCTCTAGCTCCCCAGAGATACCATCGCAAACTAATGATCTGCAAAAATAATTATATAGTATATATAATTATAACGATGAAATTGCAAAACAATGTAGAAGTTTCGTCAGACACAAACCTGAGAAATCAACAGAGAAGTTGCTATAAAAGTGATGCTCAATGGAAATAGTATGGGCGATGTTGTTACTTGATGGGCAAGGGCATATACCATCGCAAAATCAAAGACAACATCGCAGAAATAGGATGCTAATGAAATAATGTTAAATAGTACATCACACAGGGGCAAAAATTCGTGCTGATGTTGTGATTGATGACACTGGGCCATAATGGGCTTTTATTGCCCATTTGGAATATTTAGCAATTTTTTTATTTCACTTATTTGAATCCACTCTTCTCTTCC
>NW_017259315.1:23305-59306 GCF_001594045.1 Atta colombica | reverse complement strand
AAAGTTTATATATTGGTCTATTATTTTTGCATTATTTCTTATTTTAAATTTTATGAACTAAATGTAATATTCCTCTCTTATAATTGTTCTATTTACACAATTTAAATTTTATAAAATACTTTTCTTATACAATTGAAAATTAATATTTCAATAATATTTTTAAGTAATCAATGATCAATAATCAATAATTTTAAGTAATCACTTCTCTGATTCTTAATAAATTTAAATAATAATTATATATATAAAACTGAAAAATATACACATATATGTATAGACATTGTTTTACAAGACAGAAACGTAATAAAAATTACCAACAAGACTTTCGTGTTAAGACGCCTATAAACAAGTCAGGACATTTGATGTCACAAGCGGATTCATTTATCCGTTATACGCCGGGGGGGTCAAACTGAACGTCCGCTCTCGCGACGTCGCAGAATTCGCATTTGTCTTGCGTCGCATTCAAAACGCACCTACGACACCTCACTCACGACGTCGGGACGCGCACGAACAGATTTTTAAAAGGCCAGACGCAACGAGGTGGACGCGCAACAATGTCGGCGCGTATAACGCGCAGCGTGGGATCGCGCGCTCGCTCAGCGCATTCCGCGCGTGTCATTGACGAGAGCGGCGATCACAAAAATCACTCTCCCGATCCGGAGGACGCTGCCGCCGCCGCCACCGCAGCCGCTGTCGCCGCCGCCACCGCCGCTCGCGGGGAAGCTGGATCAGCGACTTTGGTATGCGTGGAATTTCACCGCAGAGCACACGTTTGGAGAACGCGCGTTTCCACCTGGAGCGCCGCTCCCTCCTCCTCCTCCTCTTCCTCTCCTCCCTTTAGTTACTGCTATTCGGCTACGGATCTCGATCGTCGTCCCCTAAAATTCCTAATATTCGTTGCCATCGTGATGTCTCGCGTTCGTTTGCGCGCTGCATCTTTCGCAGGGGACTACGACGAATCCCGGCGCCAAGGCGAAAGAAGAACGCGCGTAAGACATCCCACGCATACCAATCTACCTGTTGATTCAGTGCAATTCAATGCGGCTGTCTCACGTGTACACATCGCTCTTCTCGACTCTGCTCTTTTCTCTTCCTCTCTTTCTCTTTTCCTCACTCGCATACACTATTACAGCCGCCGTAAACACCTGGCGCCGCCGGTGAGGAACGCGAGAGCAAGCCTCACCTTAGGCTTGTACTGCGGCTTCTTCGTCAGAGATTTTTTTTCCGGTTATTCTTCCTCCCGCGTACCGATCACCTCGATACCATAAGAGCGCTGATGCAAGGCTCAGGGGACTTCGTTCCGTCGCATTCAATCCCGCACGACATCTCGCGGCACGTGTATATGTAATTTTTAACAAGAATAAAAATTTACAGATAAAAGATTTATTCATGTACTTACGAAAATACGGTAATAATTTTTAATGTGTAGACGAAATATACAAGCCTATATATATTGTAAAAATTTTTGTGCGTTGCCACTGGCCCTATGTACATAGCTTATAGTTGCCACATGATACTTGTATACAATGTATATAAAAATCTTGTATTAATCTTATATTACAAAATTATTAAAGATTTTTAATCACAATTCGACAGAAAGTTTCTGAAAAGTATATATAAATATACTTAACGTTATTCATATTTGTGCGACTCTTTCATTAAAATATAAATCATCAACGGTGTTTTAATTCCGTAACGGCAGCGTTAAATAATTAAAGAATAATTTCGTTCTTGTAGTTTCTTGTAAGTTCTTTATGCGGTAGGACGATCGAGTTCAGTAGAATTTTTTCTGCAGCCAAGCTCACCCTGGTACCTGAAATGAGATATAATTGCAATGTGTCGCTTATTATATGTAGAAACAAAATACATAAATAAAGACTTTCGAAAATATTATTCAAATATCTAATTTTGATCGTAATTAACCTGTAGTTGATATATTTAATTAAATAGTCCTGTTCTAAACTTAAAAACTTCCAGTATTTGAAAATAAAAAAAAAATAAAATAATGGGCTATTAAGAATCACAGTAATTTGTGCGTAAATCTTTAATATATACAACAAATGTAACAATTAAATATATTATACATTAAAAAATAATCTATACATTACCATGTTAATTCTTGATATTCTTTTTTTATCTTGATATTTTTTTTCTTATTATTTTTTTATAGAAACAGTTCTGATATATTTTATTTCTTTACCGAGAATCGTGATGGAAGGATTCAGTTTGCCATTAATGTTAAACAGCGGTAAATTCTCCATTTTTGCAAATGGCTTATTAGGATTGGGATCGCACGGAGTCCCCTCAACACGTGACCATTCGCCTACGCTGGTGCCTGTCCCTATGATGCTGTGTAGAATAAGGGAATGGGCTTGAATGTGTGCCTTCCCCAATACGATTGCCTCTCTAATTCTCACGCCAGGCTCTATCATCGTACTTGGTCCTATACTTACATTTGGACCTAGCTGCAAAGAAATTTCATGGTAACAGAATAAGTTTCTCAGTAGAAAGCCAGTAGAAGTTTCCCAGTAGATCAGCCAACAGTAATATAATATTAATATTAATATTAATATTAATAATAATATATAATATTAATGTTATATTTTCACATTCAAATGTAAGTGATATATATAAATATAGTGATTATTTTTAATCTTAACAGGTAAATATGTAATTTCAAAAATATGCAATTTTGCACAAAAAAACATTTTAAATAAAAATTGTATGGTATAGAAAGGAACCATTGTCTCTTTATATATCACATGATTTTTATTTGGAATATTTTTGAGAAATTGCATATTTTCCTGTTAATATTTGCCTGTTAAGATTAAAATGATTCACCCTATATAATATATGTATAATAGTAGCATATAATAATTAAGTCTAATTTATAATCCGCTTTTTGCTTCCTGTTTCTTAATTTTTACCACTTTTTATCTCTCGCTTTTTTACGTATATATATATTTTTTGTCGCCTGAGATAGAATAAAAGTTGACGAATTTTGGAAGAAATATAAAACACACAACAAGCAAAACAAAAATCGATAAAATAAGGAAAAAACAAGGGGAGAAGTACAAAACAGAAAGCAAAGAGCACATTATTGTGTGAAACTACAATGTTGATGTTATTGCTGTTAGTATTTATTGTTAGTATTTACTGTATTGCAAACCATAGCAGAACAATTATCTCTCGTACCACAGAAGTCGGATGTACAGAAGCCGATGGATGAATGTACACATCTCCTATAATATGACAATAATTCTTATTCGTAGAAGCAAGGCGATCTGACTGCTTCTGCTTGTAGAGGGCCAAGTAATGTCGATTGGCGTATATTGCAGAACCCGCAGTTTTCACTTGCGACCACCATCTGAACACAGGCAGAGCGAACAACCGGTCAGATCCCGCTAAACGCGTCAGTATGTCTTGCTCAAATGCAATATGCGCTGGATCTCTACCATTGCAGCATAACTGCCTGCAGTCCCATAAGAAAATGTTAAAAAAAAGGATACCTATTCTCTTATAGCAAATTTGATCATTTGCATTACACTAGATCAATATACTAAAAGCTGTTACACATGAAATTAATAAACCCAGTCAGTCAAGTTTGTCAAATATTTGCTACAAATTTTGTTGAAAAAAGGCATCACATTTAATAGAAATTCTATTATATTTAATAATGTCAACAAATTATAAAATCAAGTTTGCTGACAACAAATTGAAAACAAAAAATCGACCAAAGTTTCATTCAATTTTGCTGTTATTTTAAGCGATTAAATACAATAACTATATTGTCATGTTATTATAGAATTATAGAACATAGATGTAATATTTCATTATCAAAGTTAAATATTATGTTTCTGCATTTAAATACTTTATTAAAGCAATCTTTTTAATGTACAGAATCCATTGTAGTGCGATTGATCAAATTTATCATTATTGTATTCAAAACGAGAAACTTACATTAAATGATCTTGTTGTTGATTAGCATGAAAGACATCCGCCATCGTTTGAAAAATTTCTGGAGATGCAAGATATATTCCGCAATTGATAAGAGTCGATACAAATGTCGAAGGTTTCTCTACATAATGTGCTACCTCTCCCTCCTTTCCCAAAACCATGCATCCATAGTTTAATGATTGCTGCCGAGTTGCCTCAGTTGCCATGATTGTAAGCAGTGCCTGTTTACTGTTGTGGAACTCCACCATCTCTTGCAGAGGGAAGTCGGCACAGACGTCGCCATTCATAACAAAAAAGTATGTGGGGCTGCCTGAACGAATCTGATCGCGAAAATGATACATGCCACCTGCTGTTCCAAGAGGTGTGAATTCCTGTAAATACCGAATAACTATGCCATAAGTACTCGACATCTCCTGTACAAACTGAGCTAGATCGTTCTTAGAATACGCCCCGATTATTAGCACTTCATTGAGACCGGGCACTTTGGTACAAGCTTCAATGTGATGTTGTATCATAGGTAATCCAGCCACTGGAAACAATGGTTTTGGGATGTCCAAGGATAGAGGTCTAAATCTAGTTCCTACAAAGATATAAATGAAAGGATAAAGCACAAAAATAAAATATTGCATATAAAGAATTTATAAGTTTTTAGCTCAACTTCTTAAATCGTTCTTTTCTCTTTTTCTTTCCAACGTTCAACTAAAAAGAAGAGTTCAACTAAAAAGAATAGTCCTTAAAATCTTAATAAAAAACATAATTCTAAATGTATGTAATAAATATATGTACAATTTATATATAAAGCCTCTATATTGACAATGATGAAATAATTAGAATGTGACATAATCCAACAGCAATGACAAAATTATGTACAAGATGTCAATAGGATCTTCAGATAAATGTAGTAAAAATACATAATTATATATATAATTAGATACGTCAATTCTGCAGTTCTTGCTAGATAAATAAGTGATAATTAAGCCAACACAAACCCTTTAAAGGTCCTCCGATTAAAATAACAGCCTTCAACATGATTGCATAAGTCAAATTTCTTTCTGATTGAATAATTCCAAAATATTTCTATATTCTCACAAGAAGGGTCAAGATACAGCGATCATCTAAGTCCTCCGAGAGAGTGAGGGGAACCAACGCTAATCGCATCGTGCAGACATGTTGTGTACACGTGTGGACGTGTCATCGGTGACGATATCAGTGAACAAGTTTCGATGAATCGACTTGAACGATAGAGCGAGTCCAAGAAATAACTTTAAAGAAACAGCTTTCCTCGCATACCGAATTAATTCGAGCTGTCAACAGCAAATAATCGGCAGATGCTACCGCATACTAGAGGGGAATTTGCCAAGATATTCAAGACCCAGCACAATCCAACGGCGATGTTTGAAAGCCATGTTAAAAGCGCCGGCGGCCGCTTCGAATCTTGCACTCTTTACTCTGTATTTTCTGCCTAATTCTTTCAGTCGCAAAACCGATCCGGTTTCTTCAATCTGTTCGAATGGCGATCAGCTGACACAGTAATGGACTCGCGTAGTGATGATGAGACGTTCCGTGAAGTTAGCTCCAATTCCCGAAACATTTATCTCGCGTTTCATTTTTCTCATCCAAAAATTTAATTGACAACAAAGGACAACTCAATTAAATGCAGAAAAGGATGCAGTCTATACTTGTTATGCTAAATTTATGGAAAATCTAGTTCGTCTTTCAATTAGAATTTATATCTCCGTACAAAAGCACTTTATTCAAATTACAAGCGATCTCAATATCATTGCAATCCGCCAATCACTCATAGATAAAATAAATAGTAAGAGGGGAAGCAAAAAAAGCGCTTTTCATTTAAGGCTGCGTTTTATTTAACGCTCGCAAAGCTCGCGAGCATCGTTTGTTTAATATTTGGTAAACGACAAAGATAAAATGATTCCACGCGTTGTGAACGTTAAATGGAATGCAGTCTTATGCCCATTTCTATCAACGCAGATTAACTTTAATTTCTTTGTCTTTAGAATTAAAAAAAGACGAAAAGTAAGTTGAACTGAGATTAAAGTTAATCTACGTTGAAAATGGGCATTAGTGATACAAGTCGAACAATTTTTTTTTGGACATTCAGAGAGTAAGAAGGAAAGACACTTGTATAATCGACTTTTTATGTTACCAAATGGAAAGCATCTATTGTTTATATAAATTTAGTTGATATGTTGGCTAATTATTGTATAATTATTGTATAATTAAACTGCTTTTTTTTTAAGACAAATCAACATAAATATCGTTCTTATAAATATATTTTGGACATTCCATAAATAACAAAGAAAAAACAATACTTATGTATTGTTTTGTGTATTATTTATTTATTATTCGACGCCTAAAATTAAAGAAAGCAGCCATAGTTTATAAATATGTATATATTAAAAATATATTTTAAAAAATGAATAAGTATAATATAAATAAAAAAAAAATATATATATATAATAAAAATATAATATAAAATAAATAATTATTATAATTAAACGTATATCTAATTTTAACATAATAATAAATATTATATATAATAACATTTAAGTTAAATTATAATCCAAACGTTAATTATCTTTTCAATATTTCATAATTCTTCATACAAAATACAATCAGTCTTAGATAAAGATAATTTTCAATTTATTTATTAGTTAATTGCATAACGTAAATATATATAGTTATTATAAATATATAGTTATTATAACTTGAAATTATCTGAGTGATTGTTAATCTGCTACACCTTTTTAATTATACTTCGAAAATCTTCATACAAAAAAATCATTAATTAATAATCGGCTAAAGTATAAAAAAATGAATAAAATTATAAAAATTAAGGTTTCACCTTATTTTTATCGATAAAATTATGCATTAATTTTTCACATTCTATAGTATATATAATAAATAATTATATGTAAATGCGCCTATTTGTCAATAAAAATATAGTGTGAACAGATCTAAAAAATTAAATCATTAGGTCTGTTCGCATTGCTTGAAATCCTCAAAAATCTTTGTATTCAAAAACAATGTACTCGTATATATAATAAAAAATGTATTTAAAAAATGCACTTTTTGCATTTAAAATGAGATAACATATAGATAACAATAAAATGAGTCTGTACTTTGCATTTTTTTGCACTCAGCATCTGCATATTCTCTCTTTTCTAGTTCAAATTAGTATGAATATGTGTTATCTTGTCTTAAGAGTAAAAGTTTTTTTGAGATTTCAAGAAACGCGAATAAACGAATTATATATTAAGGCGTTACAGAAAGAGAAAGTGAAGTGATGCTGAGTACAAAACGTGCAAGTAACAGAAACAGACCTATTAATTATTGGTTCGGCTAATTCTTAAATTGATAGGTCTGTTAGAATAAAGAATAGATTCTCTATGGCTGAATTAGTATACGTTTTAGAATTTAAAGTGAGATAGATATATATGTTTTATAATATTTGGCGAAAACGAAAAAACTTTCTTGTTTTCGCTAGAACTCTCTAATGTCTATAATGCTGAAATAAAGAACAAGATGTCGATTGTGCATTTTAAAGTGAACATTAAAAAAATAAGCAAATTCAGGAAGTATTGACCAATGAAAATAAATATTTTATTAAATTTGCTTGCTTTTGTCATTTTCATCTCATTTCAAGCACACAATCGATCCCCAAACCTCATATATGAATCGTCATGTGTTGACACACTCGTGTCGTCCAATAGTAGTGCGATGAGCGCTGCCAGCGCTGCCAACATTGTTATCTAGGGTTAACTGATCTAGAGAATTGTTTGTCGCAAATAGTTTAAAAGGGAAGGGACGAATGAAATTGCGGAGCAAAGGGAAGGTTTTATTTTATTCCTTGCGCTCATACTAGAACCAACTAGAACTTTCTTCGTAGTTTTTGTTTCTTTTTTTTCTTTTTGCCATCTAATTATACATATCTTTTTCATTTCAAGTATAGGAAGTGCTACGTGAAACAGCTATTAAAAGCAGATTTAGAAAACGAAAAAGAAAAAGATGTCTCTAGAGCTAAAGATTTGTTCTTTTTCCAATTTTTTGCAACTTTTATCATCTTTCTTTTTTTCTCTTCACCTTGAAAAAAATGAATAAAAAATGAATAATCCAAGAAGTTCAGTTAATGCTAGCATTTCTACTAATGTAGATTAAATTAAACATCGATTTAGTTAATTTTTCATCTTTTTCTAGTTCTACAATTAGAGAAAAATAAAGAATAAATTGAACCAAGATTAAATTTAATCTACATTAATGAAAATTATAGGCATAAAAGGAAATGTCGAATCTCGTATGTTTAGCGCGAACGCTTGTCGACTCTCCCGGTGCATCGGGCATCATCGGCGAAGGGCGCCGAAGTCCGAATGTAGGAGGAAGAGGTAGAGAGGGGGGAAAAGGGCAAGGAGGGCGCGTGCGATCAACTTCGGTTTGGTTCGGTGCGGCCGTGCGGTGCGTACTCCGCGTACTCGAGCGAGGGCCAGCGCAGCGCGCCGGTGGCAGCGTAAAACGCTCGCGTCGCCGTCGCCGTCGCCGACGACGAGTTTGGGATTGGACTCTTGAATTTTCGGTACGTCGACCTTGTAAAATCGCCCGCGATATCAGGGAAGTGCGAAAGGGAAAGTATGTGACGAGATACATCGCGATATATCGTGCGTACGTAAAGTAACTAACAATAAAGTGCGTGCGTGCGTGCGTGCTTGCGTGCGCTGCGCTACATCGCGCCGCGCGAGATCGGTAAATTCGCATTTGGCTGAAAGAAAGAGGGAGTCAGCGACTGAAAGTGGTAAAGGGGAGAGTGAGAGCGAGAGAAGAAACGAGTAGGAAGAGAAAGAGACACAACGCTCTTGTGGCGCGTTCGAGACTTCGGGACGAAGCGCAACATCGCATCGGTAGTTTGTAGGCAGAAAGAGCGAGAGAAGAAACGGCCGAGAAGTTTGGAGCGGACGGACGGACAGACAGACGGACGGACGGACGGACGGAGACGAGACGTGACGGTGACGGTGACGTTACGTTGCGTTGCGTTACGTTGAGAACGCGTCGCGGTGACCCGCCACCGTTGCCGCTCGTTCGCGCGTCGTCGTCGTTCGTCGGACTGTCGGAGACATCGAAATCGTGACTCGCGCAGCCCGCGGCTTCGACTCTCGAGACTCTCAAGAGGAGCGTTTGCCAGTTTGCAACTCGCCCCGCGTCCCCGTACACTCCCTCCTCCCCAACGCGTCGGGGACAATACACACGGATCGGGGTTGTCACCGCCAGGGTTGTTATCGAGGCCGGAACATTTTGACGTGCTGAACCACCTGCCAGAAAACATGGAAATATCCAAGAGCCTGCAAGAGGAGATCTTGGATGTGCAACAGGAATTGCAGAAAGCGATATTTGAGCATCAGGTGAGAGAAAGAAAACGAGAACGAGAGAGAGAGAGAGAGAGAGAAAAGGTCTTTTCGCATTGCTTGAAATTATTCTTAAAATTTTTGCACTCAAAACGAGATAAATATATATATATTTGAGTATTGAAAAGAAAGAAAACGAAGATTTTGAGTGCAAAAAGTGCAAGAAATAACGAATAGACCTAGAGATTGTGATGCTGTGTGTGCGAGATAGTGATCGAAGAATGGTCGGGTCGTCGGGGGTTGAGAGGAGAGAAAGAAGGAGGCCTCCTCCTCCGCGCAACATATATATCTTAAAGATTGGGGAGGAGATTTTTATTTTTCTCCCCGCGCATAATAAGGGAATTAAGGGATACATGAAAGCCGCGAGCGCCCGTCCCCTCTCCTTGTGTCATGAAGTTTCCTCCAAGTCGATTCGATGGATCGATCGATCGATTCGGGACAACTCGAACTCGATAGATCCACCAAGCGTCTTTTGCTACTAACTTGACTGCGCACGCGCGCGCGCGCGCACGTGAAGGGTTTTGAGGATCGGAAGTTTGCGAAGGGCGAGGAGGAAACCGAGTGCGAACTGTGAAAGTCGAAAGTTCCATTTATGGCCGAGCGTGTTGAGCTTCTCTCCCGCTCGGCGTCCCCAGGCGCCCTCTTTCCGTCTCTTTCCACCCATTTCTTTCTCTCTTTCTCTATCTCTCTCTTTTCCGTATCTTACGTGCCTCATTCGCTCGTGGAAGCGGCCGAGAAATTCGTTGCGGGATCGAATTACCTATGTTTTCAAGAATGATATCTAATCGGTGCGATATCTAAAACTATAACGCGAACTCACCACAGAGAACTTGTTGATCAGTTTTCCAAGTTGAGTCATAATAATAGTAATAATGGAATAAAGTGGAGTAATTTGGATGGATTAAAAAAATTGAGGTAGTATATTTAATCAAACAATATTATATAAAATTATAATAAGTATAATATTGTATAAAACATACACTATTGCACTGATAATTTTGTATATGTTTAATTAAATATTGTACATTATTTCAAAATTTCTGTTAACTTATCCAAATTATCTCGTTTTAAGGCTGCAGCACTTTTGCACAATACATAACGCATAGTACATAGAGAATTAACTAATCAAAGTTTCTTTTTTCTATGAAAAGAAAGAAAAGGAAGGATTCTGATTGGTTGATTCTACTTATGCACTATGCATTATGAGTTAGGCAAAAGTTTGTGCTGTGGTCTTTACTTTATCAGGGGACATCATCATGACTTCATAGGTCTGTTTTTGTTTGCTCTTTAAAGCTGAACTTCTTGTATAGTTCACCATGTTGGAGAAAAAAGAGAAAGGATGAACTATGTGAGAAGTTGAGCAAAACCCCTACACTATATAAATTTGTAGCAACATTGTTGCAATGTGTGCAATTTTGGTGGAATATTGCAGTGTTGCTACAACATTACTGGATTAATCTTCCAGACAATGTCTAGAAGATTTTTATGATGTCTTTTATGTCTTTGATGTCTTTTAAACATGTATGTCATAAAAAACATCGTTATGATGTCTTTATTACGTTTTTATTACGTTTTTTAGGTTCATTTCTACTATAATAGTTAATTTAATTTTAATCTCAATTCAACTAATTCTTCATCTTTTGCTAATTTTAAGAAAAAGAAGAATGAAAGATCAGTTAAACAGAGATTAAAATTATTCCGCATTGATAGAAATGAGCATTAAGCCTCGTTCCATCAAAGTAAGATTAATTTTAATCTAGATTTAACTTTACTGGGTGCTCCAGTAAATGACATAGATGAATAGTGAACTATTACATCTTTGTTGTTTGCCAATGTTAAACAAAGAAATCGCTGTATTGCACTGTCTTTGTTGGAAAGTATCAACTGTTTATTTTTTCTTAAGAATTTATCTTTTTCTTAGAATTAGAAAAAGATAAAAAGTAAATTGAACCAAGAGTAAAGTTAATCTTACATTGATGGAACCAGGTCTTAGTCTTGTTCTTTTTAGTTAAACTTCTTCTACACGGTTTATCTCTTGTCCCTTTTTTTTTCTCTAACGTGGGGAGAAAAGGAGGAAAGATAAACTTATAGGTTTGCTCTCTGCAAAGAAAGGCCTCTTATGAGGCCTCTTATAATAAATAAGATCGTGATAACATTTTTATGATATTATTATGACTTTTGTGTTCTGTTCTTATGGTATACGGAAGACGAGAGTCGACGAGATGGCCCTCCTTGAACATCTCTAGGTGCTCCCTACCATTTTTATAAATATATCGATACCTTCGGATTCCTTTGTATCGCCGCGCCGCGAGCGCATTCGCCAGGGATCGCCTGGCGCGAAGGTGATTCTTGCTCGCTCTCTCGATCGCTCATGATCATAAGCGCAAGTCTCGATCAATGTGATATTATCGTAACATAAAGGTACTAAAGTCACAATAAAAGGAATAAGGAATAAGGAATAATGATTTCAATCTATCAGATATCGGATACACCGGATTTCTGGTAGGTTGGAATCCTTATTCCTTATTTTTAATTCCTTATTCCTTCTATTGTGGCCGCAAAAAAAGTGATCAGGAATATATCATTAATTACGACTTACGATCTACGAGAGAAGGAGCGAGCGCAATTACTCCGAGTAGTGAACAAGGACGCAGCACAACTGATGGTCACAATACAAACTCGCGCGCACACGTTCAATTGTGCTGCATCCTTGTTCATCGCTCAGAGTCGCGTGCTCGTTCCTTCTCTTGTAAGTCATAATTTTTTAGGCACTCTTGCGATTTAGTGTTGCCCTCAACACGAACTTTCGATTTTTTTTTATATTCTATTATATCTACATATGCATAGGTGCACAAATTCGCGGTGAGATCTCGTACTATAAAGCCTTACCTTTCGGTTTGGCAAGGATTGACGACAATTTCCTGATAATAATTTAATGTCGCACTCATCGAAAGTCAAAATTGAGTGCAGTCTGTTCGATTCGCAAGAAGACGCTTCATGTCGGACAATCGATAAGTTGTGAATTATCCAGCCACGCTCCTCTCGTCGTTTTTCCGCCGAGAGGGAGATCCCTCTCGGCGCAGCAGTGCGCGACGCAGTCGCACGTTCGACAAACTTTCGCGTCAGTTTTCCTCAGCTTAACCCGGGAATAGTTACCGAGAGTGATTTTACACCTCAACAGCGAGAAAACAAAGATTAGTCACAGTAATTTTCCCTACTGATCGAAAATTTATATACTGTTGTTTATTTGTCCCCTTATTTTTATAGAAAATGTTGAGTAAATTTACACACAATGTTCTTAAATACTAATAAATTGTAGAATAACCAATATAATATGCAATTTTTATGCAATAAGAAATTTTGTAATAATACGTAATTCTTAATTGGGAAAGATCACTTTAGATGATTGTTTAAAAAATTAAATGATTATACTTCCTTCTTCGAACTTTTTCATGTTCTTCTTCGAACATTCTGCACACAGAAAAAGTACTGTAAAAAAAAGTATTTAAATATTTACTCATTCCAAGTATTTCAAAAGTTTATATATCTTCATCAATCTATTATAAGTTCATTGCAAATATCCAAATTTATTCAAAATTATTTTGAATCTTAGCAAATTTAATCAAGATTATTGAATTAAAACAAATCTGATTTGCTTATTATATATCTATTTCTACCAATGTAGATTAAACTTAATCACGGTTTAATTTATCTTTCATCATTCTTAAAATTAAAAAAAAATGAATAGTTAGTTGAATCCGAGATAAACCGAGATTAAAATTAAACTACATTCATAGAAACGGACATAAGTCGCTTCTTCGATAAAATTTTATAATATTCTTTGAAAAAAAAAAATTTTTTTGTTTCGAGTACATGATAATATTTTTCTACAATTTATAATAAATACGTTTGAAAACTATTAGGTGTGAGAAAAAGTTCATGGCGTTTTTCCCGTTAGATGACATTAAAAAAATGCTACGAATTTTTCCCTAATATTAAGAAAATATTCCTTGTTAACGATAACTGTTACTTAAAAGAAAAAAAGGAAACTAACTTTTTAGGAAAGTAACTTTTTAGTTTTTTTTTGGCAATAGAATGATTCTTTTTTTTTATGTATGTAAGATCCTGTAAAGAGGATAAAAAATGGTTATACATGGGACGCATCGATAGGAGACAATAGTTGCTATTTCACCAAACACGATTTATGTAACCAAAGTTCGCATATATCGTGGTGGGGACGACAGGTGCAAGTCGATACTTGCTTCCCGAAGTCGTCGAGTCCATATTTGATTTACTTTTACCTCGAACGTTGACAAGGTCGTTCTCTCAGTTCTCTGTGACTTTTGTTCGCGTCGGAGCGAGACGAATTTTGCCGAGTTTGTGTGTCTCGCGGAACTGACAAACTACTAGTCGATAATCGAGTCGTGTCGAGAAATAAAAAGAATTGTCTTTCTGCGCGCCAGAAGAAGAAAGATAAAAGTCACACTGATACACTGAGAAAAATGTCAGGTTGAATTAATTGAAATTCTGATTGGAAATGATGAATCAGAATTTTCTGGTTCGTCCATTTTCAATCATTTTTCTCAATGTAAGCAAAATTTTTTTTATTCTCGATGAAATTGCTGTTACAATTTGGAACTATTAAGATTAAAACAAGATCATTTATATGAATTTACAACTATTTTTTTCGTGAATGAATAATAATCACTAGCTCTTTATTTAATATCGATATAATTGGGAATAATATGTATATAAAGCTTATGAGTTGTGTTGTATATTTCAAGATTACGTTTTTAAAAAATTTTATACATAAAATTTTTACGTATTATTTACGTTAAGTTTATACGAATATTTTTCATGCAGACAATAGAAGCATCGTAAAATATATAAATTATTATAAATTGGTAACATAATAATATAGAAAGAAGTAATTAAATTTTATGATTGTTAATATATCTGACTCTGATTTTTGTTGATAAATAAAAAAAAAATATATATAAGCGAGATTGAAGCTTTAGTGCAATGATAAAGAACATAAACTTTGATAATTCATAGATTGTTTACATAGATAATACGTAAAATATTGTTACATGATTTACATTGTATACACGTAAATTATTATATCTTGTTTTTATATCATATAAATCATATATTAATCATATAAATTAAGAACAATACAGTCTCAGATACAATTGAAAGGCATATGCAGGCAATAGGAATGGGAAATAACAAATTTCGATCTATCAGAAATATGTTCTGTTATATATTATTTAATTATTGGTCTTCAATAATTTTTTACTTAAATACTATTAACTTTAACTTACAGAAAAACAACAAGACACAAAAATTGTTTGTTTTCTTCTCATAAAGTCTAAGAATTTTTTCAGGATTTTTTAATCAAGTACTGCATTTTCTTATATTTGCAACTATTTTTACCATCATGAGAAAATATGGTATTAAAAAATTCAGAAAAAATTCTCAGAACTTTATGAGAAGAAAATAAGCAATTTTTGTCTCTTGCTGTTTTTCTATAAAGTTGAGTATTTGAGTAAAAAATTATTAAAAACCAAATATTTAGCGATTTTTAATAATTAATATCTTGTTAACTATTGTGAAAATTGCAAAATGGTAAAAAGGACTTTTCAACCGAGTTTAGTCCGCTCTATTTATTGGATTGTCCCGAAAATTCGTGTCGACTAATCTACATAATTTAATAAATGTATACTAAAATTTAAATTTTCTGCGTTTCAATTTTCCTTCAATATCGGCAACAACCCAATACATAAAAGCGCTTGACAAAAAGTTGCGAGATATCCTGTATATATTTTATAATAATTAATATGTGTGGTTAGTACTTAGATTTAAATCGCTTCCCGAAACGGCGCGACGAAGAAGTTAAATGTGAAGCGCGACGAGTTAATAAGATGTTAAATATGAGATAATTTGCATCTTTATTAATTAATAGGGGTATTAATAAGGTAGAAAAGAGAGAGAGATAACGTAATGGCGCACCAGTTCCAGTTGGCCGTATACATTGGTATACTTCTGCTAAATTATTTATCTCCCTCTCGATTCTGCATTATGTCTTACATAATAGAACTACAACGTATGATATTTTTCTTAGCTGTGACTGATGCAATTTTTTGTTAAATTACAGATGTGCGTAGAAAAGTTGAAGGATGACCCAAATGTAAGTATCGTTACATTATCTATGTGATATCATTAAACGGCAATACATTGTTATCTAATTACATTAATTATATAATAATGCTTTACATTATCTTTTTAGAGTATGAAATTTTTTCGTTTTTGCTCTGCATTTTAATATTATAAGTATTAGTAATGGTCCCAAAGCAAACTATTGTCACTTTAACGTTAAAATGATGTCTTTAAAATAATTCTTATCAAAATAACATCAGTTTGTTACCAGTCTGATTCCATTTTTATTTTTTAGGTTAATATATTTTTTGTATAAAAAAATAGAATTCTGAAATTCTTTGACTTTTTAATAATTATATCTTTTATACTGATGAAGTATTTAATTTTTCACTTTTTTTATTTTTATAGTAATTCATTTACTTAGTCTTTTTAATAAGTAAAAAACTTCTAATGTTGAAGTTAAACATTTAATTTTATGGAACATAAACATGTTACGCCGTTAGTTTTTAAAAAAAAAACTTCTTTAATTATTTATATTATATATTATATTATATGTATATATTATACAAAAAAAATTTCTTTAATTATTTTGGCAAATTATACAGGCAAATGTGTATACATTTGTCGAAAATGATGCCGCAAGTCATATTTCACTAGCGCATCAGAAATAATTGAGATTTAATATGGAAACAATTTTTTGCCGTATTTCTTTATAAAAGATGTCAATGATATCTTGAAATTCCGATTAAAAATCATGAATGTATTGTTTATCCCTTATAAAATGCATGTTTTATTTCAATACCTTATTTTTTAGATTGATTATTTTGAAAAATTTAAATATATATATAAGAGTTTTTTTGAGATAAAAATATTTTCAAGCTTTTCGATTTTTAATAATTATAATTATCTTCAGTGAAAAACTATAATACACATTAATTTAAATCACAAATATCGAGCATCGCTTTTTACATCGCTTATTACTTATAAATTATAATTATCTTTTCGTATACAAGTTTGCTGTAATACATCCAAATGTCAAAATTATTATATAAAATTCTCCAATATACATATTCACAATTAAATATTTGAATATGTATATTGGAAAATTTTATATATAACTTTGTCATCTGGATGTAATTATGAGGAACGCGTATACACGGAAAAGATAATTACAATTTGTCTAACTAAAAAGTGATACTCGATATTTGTGATTTAAATTAATGTATGTATTATATGTTTTTCACTGAGGATTAATCATATAATAAAGGCTGAAACGTTTGATAATATTTTGTATCGTTGACATTGTTTTATTAGCGAATGACATCCGGTTTGGCTTGAATAGCCTTTTATCATAGCCTTTTATCAGCTTATTTGAATTTTAAAGTCATATACTTATATAATTTCTAGTTTGTGAATATCAATACAATAATTTATCGTTTATTATTCCATTAAATTATATATAAATATATATATATGTACAAGTTGTCTTATTTTAATTGCTTACCTCGAATACTTTGAAAAAAATTGCTTTTTTAAAAAAAATGTTATATACAAAAGTTGTATATCTATATCGAAAGCCACAAACTAGACATTATATCAATATACTTCATCGTCACAAGCAGAAAATTTGCTATGTTAGAAAAACCTCTTATAAAAACCTGTATTTAAATCCTTCATGGTTAAAAAATAAGATATTGAAATTTAAAAAATGCATTTAATAGAGAATAAACAATTCATGACTTCTAAAATTTCAGGACAAAAAAGTGTCAAATATAAATATCGAAGAAACCATTAAATTTCAATTATTTTGGAAATCTGACGTGTTTGAATTTTTTAGTTTGCGGCATCATTTTCAGCATTCAAAAATCTATAAGAAACCTAGTCCGATCCAAAATATAATTTTTTACTGTAAACTAGTGTAATTTTAGCATTCCGGGTTTGCGATTTGATTTATTTCTAATTATGATGGGATTTGAGATTCAGAGAACAATCGATACAATGAAATTTTGCGAGAGTTTGTGTGCTATACTTCTGGAATCTCATAAGTTACGCCGCGCACAACTTTGACCAGACATTTCATCTCGCGACAATTAGTGCGGGATGTTGTTTATGCATATTATGGGGAACTTTTCTGTTATACATGTTTAAAACTCAATTATTAATTTAATTTAATTTTAGCAATTGCTTAAAAAACAAAATCCTTGACATGTAACTTCATTATATCGAATGATTTCTTATTGACGATTTTAAGTCAATTTTTTATGATTGAATCATCTATTTGCTTTTGTTTTGCATTACAATAACAACAATAATACCTAATAAGCGTATCAATATATACACAATTATTCCGCGCAATATTCCACTAAGATTTCGCGATGTACGCAAATCGCTCAAATTCCGATAATTGCGTGATTCCAGAATAAATGTGTTTGAATTCGATATATGATCACAATGTGTCTTGTTACAGAATTCAGACATTCTCGGGCAGATAAAAAAGATTCAGGTGCACATCGTCTCTCTGGGAAGATGCCAGGTAAGCGCGGACAATTGATTTTCTTTCATGTTGCATGCACGTAGTGATTCACGATGCATCTATACTATGACTTTTTTCCTATTATGAGACCCTGCAATTTCGTAATCAATCTCTCAGTCGGTCGATCGTGTGATTTTGAACGTGAAAATGTGTCCAAAGTTAAATGAGTTTCTAAAAATGATTGTGCTTTAAAAACTAATAATTCTTTTTCTTTGTATACATATTTTTGTATACAAAGTGAAAAATTGTGTATACAAGTAAAAAATTTACATTAGGGTGGCACAGTTCGAATTTTTAAAACTCATGACACAGTTTTAACCCTTTGCAGATCAGCCCCATTTGAGTCATCCTCCTTTATTTTATATTCATTTAATTTTTATGAAATTTGGTCTATAATAATTTGATAATGCTTTATTCGAATGAAATCAAAATAAGAAATTTAAAATATTGGATTTAATATGGGGGACAGAATTTGAAAAAGATAATTTGATTGATTTGATTTGACATAACACTCGGTTTTAGGAAGTTTTTAATTGCGAAATGCAAGACCAAGTTTCTTGTTTTGCTTTATTTGTGTTACATAAACAGTTAGTATTAATTTCCAAACTGGCTTTCAAATGATTTCTCTAATTATGAATTCTGTGATCCTCTTTCATGGAGATTACTATCCTTTGATATTCGATATTTTTGAGTTATATTTAAACAGAGATACCTAAAATCGGGTTTCACAATAACCAGATTATTTTTTTATTGGAATTTTAGGATTCTCAAACCAGAATCGAATTCAACGACCTAGAAAATTTTTAGAAAGTACAATCTTCTACAAGTTACTTTAGAAAGCTCCAGTTCTCAAAAAAGTCTAAGAGTACACTGTTTCTTACTTCAAAAGTAATTTAACTAAAAAAAATTAAGTTTTTTAAAAAAGAAGAAAAACTTTTTAACTTAAGAGAAAATTATTAATTAATTGATATCAATAAAAGAACATACTTTTAGAAATATGAGCAAATCTTTAAAAAAATTCCCTTTTTGAGCTGTGTTGATTTCGATATGGTGTAAAAACAGATTCGAAATAATTCATCAAAAGTGATATAATTCAAAGTATCACAATTAATATTTATCTCAATCAGTTAGAATGAATAAATTTAAAATAAAATTTTACAATACAATTTTTTCTTCAAACTTTTCAATCACTAAAATTAACTCTAAATGTTTTCAGTAGAAGATCATTTTATATTTACAAAAACAACACAATTCAAAATGTACTCTTGTAAAAAATATCATGTCTTCGAAAATTTTAAGAACGTTATAAGAGTTATTTAACTGATGGATTGTAAAGTTAAGTTAGTATATTCTCTATGATTGATAAAGTAATTTTTACTTAATTTTTAACTTATTTATAACTAATAATAATAACTAATAACTAGAAAATCACTTTTTTTTTTAAAGTATTTTTGAAGTAAAAAACAATGTACTTGAATATATATTGATTAATTGAAAATATAACATGAATGTAAAAATTATAAATATTTATTATTCCAATTAAAACATTATTTTAATTCAGAATTAAAAAAATGCTTCATTGAAAAATTGTTATTTTTCAGATGTGTTATTTCTATCGATATGTTAAAACTATAAAAACCCAATAAATTATATTTTTGTACAAGTTGTTAGTATCGATCAGGGTTATTATTGATCCACAGTGTGGGCTGCTACAAAAACTTTGGCATGCCTTGCTTAACTTTTACAAAGTACGAGTTTTATCATGCCGCAGTATCACTTGCGTGGTACTGACTGTAAAATGGTTAAATATATCGATCATGTATTACATGAGCTTTGTTACGGCGAGTTACGAAAGTCCTAATGAAAAAGGAGGGCGTGAATAAAATTTGTTAACTTTATTATTCCAAGATTAAGTGAGCGAGATAGTGATATTTATCATTCTTGTACATATAGCTACGTTCTTTTCTAAATTCAACGTTCTTTTGCCTTCGACGGTATTGATAACAAGTGAGATAAATAATCGGGATGTAATGGACAGGGGATAGACACGAGGATGATACGCAGAGGCTGCGAGAGTAGGAAAGCGTGATGCGAACGTGGGGCAAGGGGTTGAGCGGACGAGAGAGGGAGACAATCCAGAAAGAAGAAGCAAGAGCGACTATGCGAGCGCAGGAGAGATGCCCGGGAGCAGAGAGACGGAGCGGTTCAAAATCAATAAAATGTCCTGTGAAAACGTTTTCGGCTCTTTATAAAATCTCCACATCCTTTTTCATCCGTTTATGTCCCCTTGCTCAACTCCCCATCTCGCTCTTGCAGCTTCGAAAACATTTTTCTCGTTTATATATTTTCCAAGTCATTTTTTCCAACAGTTATCCGTTTCTCATTTACTTTAAAAGTGCTGGAAACTTTCTTGAGCTTTGCGAAAGTTAACTTTTGAATATATAGATATATATAGAATAAATACGTCCTTGCTTCACAATCTTAATCACGCAACTATGTTAACATTCTATTTTGTTCCGCCTTTTATAACATTTACACTTATTTGTTGTATGTTTGTATTTTTAAAGGTATAACAATTATTCGAATGTTTGCACATGTGTTATGCGTTGCTAAAACGTGCTGAAGTTAATATACCTGGTTCATCACTTGTATAAATTGTTTCAAGCCTATTGTCCATGATGCTAGAAATTCGGTCCGAACCTCGAACGAAGAAAGAATTGACTAATCACATTGGTCATGTGATGACTAAATTGTTCAAATGTGATTTGTTAATTCTTTCGAGATCTCGGACCGATTTCTAGCATCGTGGACATCGAGCTTAAGGATCTCTTTTAGAAATCACCGATGTTAAGTAACACTATGATGCGCTATATATATCTCTCTGCTTGTTATAACAGAAACAGATCGTGCAGCGACTGCGCAAAGAAGTGGACGCGTTCAAGGCAGACAACGCGAACGGATCGAAAGTTTCTGTACCATTTCTCCTCGGATTGAACAACAACAATCACATTACGAACAATAATGAAACAAAGCATGAAGCGACCGCTAATGGTTTCGGAACGAAGGAGAACTATGAAAAAGTTGTTAGAAATGGCGATGTTCATCATTCGCACCTACGAGATAACGATTGTGCGAAGTAAGCTTATGTATCTTAAAGAAACAGTAAATTGATTAAGAAGTCCTTTCAATCTTTCAATTCAATCCATTATTTTGATTCTTTCAATTCATTATTTTGCGAGGAATGTCTAGGATCTCTCTTATAAATTCCTGAAATGCATGAATTCTATTTATATACATTATTGTATTTAGCGCAAATTGTTTTACAGATTGTTTCACAAAAAAGTTTTTATTTATCTTTATCTAAAGAATATTGAATCAATCTTTATTAATTGGAACTCTGATGAAAATTTTCTTCATTTTCCATATAATTTTTCAAAATTTTTATATAACTTTCAGAATTTTTTAATAACTTTAGAAAATATTTCTCAAGTTTTTTTTATAGAAATTAGAACGCTTTTTAGAAGTTCTAAATAAAGTTTACATCTTTTCCGTAATTTTTCTATGTTTTAAAACTTTTCTATGTTTTAAAACTATTTTAAAAAACTTTTAAGATTTCTAATTCTATAATTTCTGACAAAATCTTATAAAATCTAAAAAAAATTTTTTTTTTCCAGAAATTATAGAAATCTTCGAATATTTTAGAATTCTCACGCACATGAAACATTTTAAGATGTAGATTTTCTCAATATTTCTTAAGTGTTTCAATTTGTATAAAAATTCTGAGAAAATTGTTACCAAAAAAATTATCATAGAGAATAAAAATCGAGATATAGTATTGAAGTATGAAAAATAGTCCATGCGAATAATATAGAATTAATTATGATAGATTGAAATTTGTTTAGAATCATACAAAATTATTTTATATGAAAATTCATCGTTGAAATATGTGTAACAAAGATTTTGGAATTTTTTAAATTAAAAGTTTCTTTACAGATTACGTCCCAGCTCGGTGGAAACCGTTTCCGGCGAGGACGACATCATTGAGGTGCCGTTGGACGAAAATTCTGATATCACGCAAGAAAATATGCAAAAAGAAAAGGAGATACAAATAAAGGAGGTACAAAAGAAGGAAATACAACAGGAGAAGGTGCAAATGAAGGAGGAAATGCAAAAAGAGGAGGTGCAAAACGAAGAAATGCAAAAGGAGATAAAAAAGGAGGAGATGCAAATGAAAGAAGTGCAAAATGAATACATTGAATTCACACATTCGGCCGAAAAGTGCTACTATCTAAATTGCCTCGGGCTTATTACCAAATCCAAATTCATCGAACTGCAAAATAGGAGAGTGGAAAGAAAACGTCGTAGCACGGCAAATCCGCATTTTGTATATTCTATGCTCGAGCAACCATCCGTAAGTAATATATGTTAATGCTTTTATTTATATATATACATTTTTTGTACGTAAAATATGGATTTTTCCGAAATCCATATTTCGGAACCATGTAATCTTATATCTTTCAAATTAACTTTCTAATTAATGTCTTATAAAATTGAGATACACATGGGACAAGACTCGGGATCAAATCCAGAATTGGACAATTAATTAACGCTGTTAAAGCGGCTTCAGACGACATTATGATGAAAGTAATATTACTTCCTACTCACGGACAAGACATAGCCAATGTACATTAATATTGAGTATTGTACTATTGACTGTTATGTGGTTAAAATCAATGTTAACATTTGTTACGAAGGTCATATTAAAAAAAAAAGATATTGATCTTTTACATTCCAACTTCGATTAAGTTCAATATAATAATGTACTTTTTGTAATATAATATTATACACATAACGTAAAAAAAAAATATTATTTTTTATTAAAAAGATATGTGAAATCTATGACCGGTATTCAGTAGTAGGTTTTTATTTTAAGACCGTCTTAAGTAATATCTTAAGACGCTAATATAACTCTTTGATTGGTTCAAGACGCGGGATCTTGAACAGACTATGAATATTAGCCATAAGCCATAAGATATTCTCGATTGGAGCAATAATCTAATTCTTGAACTTGTAAATTTATATGAGAAATTTCCTGAAATTTGAGATTCATAAGACATTAAAAATACAAAAATCCTAATAATGTTTGAATTAATATTTAAACAGAGCTCAATGCAAATTATTTAATCGAAATTTTAGAAAAGAAAAAAATAATCTTTAATGGCATATAGAATTTTAAAAAAACTTCAATTTAAAGATATCATTCATCTTATTTTGTGTCGCTTTTTTCTTTTATCAATATATAAAAATTGTGCATAAGAAATAACTGTGGCAGTTCCTGCGACAGTCAAAATTATCTTTTCCTCACTATCCATTTTTTCCAATATTGGTTTCCCAACATTGGTTTCTAGTGTATTCGCGAATATTGACGTGAATTGGACGTATCGTTTGGAGTCGCCTTTATGAAGTCACACATCATCTCCATCCATTTATTTATAAACACTAAACTATAGTTTTTGAGTTATCTATGTATTTAAAAAGTAAATTTAAGGCGCTTTGGATGGGTTCATTTTCTACAATTTGACACTGTCAAGTTTTAGTTAATTTAAATTTTGACGTATGTATTTTAGAAACGAAGGAGGTATTCTTATTTATCTGGAAATCCACCTCACACTCGGCAGACGACTGCACGTATGAACGGTCCATCGTCACCACTTAACAAAACTCAGCTAACCAAACCTACCTCGCCATCGGAACAAACGAAGCCGTTGGTCCCAGTCCAAAAATCTACTACCAGGCCAAATATCCTCAGAAACGCGGAGAGCAAAGTCTTCGTGAATAAAAGCAAAGTAGAAGACAATCAAACGCGATTGTCTGTATCTAGTGCCAAATCTGTTCAGTCGGTAGGTAGCAAGGCTGTTCACATACCTGGATTACCGTCTAGCTTGACCATCGAAAGGATAGGGAGTGACTCTATCGTATGCATCTGTTGTGAAAATCCAGGTGAGTAAAAATATGACAAATGTAAAAAAATATGATAAAATATGATAAATATTAGAAATATGTTGTTGATTCCCTTATAATTTTATTAAAAACTTCTGCAAATACATATATATATATATATATATATATAATATTTAATGCACGATTCTGATTTTTAGGTTCATTAACGTCGTGTAAGAATTGCTCAAGTAATTATCACGTTTCGTGTCATACTCGACCAGCGCCTCCATCTAGGATCTGTCCAAAATGTGTTTCAGCAATAAAGGAGGAAGAAGACATCGAAAAAGATGAAGAAGAGGAGGAACAATTGGAAGGCGAGAACAAATTTCATTTCAAAAAGGACGAAAAATTCGGTAAATCGTCCTCGATTTCTTGAAAAAAGAAATTCTCCTCTTTTAATAGCACTAAGCGTGTGATTGACAAAAAAGTTCTTATTCCTACAACTTTAGTTGTGAAAAGTTCGCGGTAGGCTTATCTCATTTTGCGGCAGTAAATCGGCCGGGAATTATTGATTTTCTGATTATAAAGAAAAACTGGCAATTTTTTTTGTTGCCTTTTCAATTAGTAAATTGTAGAGTAACGGCGAGAAGTTATATTGATCGAGACGAAATCATGAAGGACCGGTAAATCGGCGCAAAGCACATTATTTTAAATAAATACAGGAATTTGTATAACATGAGTCCATAACTTCTAGATTTTACATACAACGAGGTATCGCAGCGTTGCCGCAGACTTAATTGAGCGTAAGCACGCACGCACTGAATAAACGAGAGAGGCAACCTGCCGGAAGAAGTGTCCGCGTGTGAGACCGGCTTCTCGATTACGGCCGAAGAATTTGCAATTAAGAAGAACTTTTTGGTCGATCGTCCACGATAGGGCAAAAAAAAAAAACAACCTGTATATTGAACGCAAAATATCTTGCAGAGGAAAAAGAGAGAGAAAGATATGACCTGCTCGAGCGAAACTCGGATCTGAGATTGCAGGTTTACGAGTTGGAAAAACGTTCACAACTACTCGGCCAGTCACTCCAGGTTCGTCCTGTGGCCTGTATAGAGACAAATTATAAAGTTCATTTTTATTTGGAATGCTCTTGAGTTGATCGAATATTGTAAATTGTGATTTTCGTCCTTTTGTTTTTTCATTCAAAAGAACCTGCAAGATCTCTGCGTTTTTTCATTATATTTTTTTCCATTCATATGAGGGCAAGTCGATTCTGTTGTCCAAGATATGTCTGTAAACATGAAAAATGATCTCAAGAATGTTTATTAGTAATAATAATAATAATATTAGTGTGTGTATGTGTGTATGTGCGTGCGTGCGTGCGTGCGTGTGTGTGTATGTGTGTGTGTGGTGCGTGCGTGCGTGTGTGTGTGCGCGCGCGCGCGCGTGTGTGTACACATACATATACACAATTAATATTTTACCGTTTCACAATATATTCTTCGATGCACTAATTTGATTAAGAATCGACTTGGATATTTTATTTTATTGGTCATTCTTTTCACAAATATTAAGCAATCATTTCTTTCATATATTTCTTTGCGCTTTAATGATCTACATGTGATGATTTGCTCACTGCATTGGTAAAAATATAGAACGCCAGATTGTGTTTCAAATGTAATTTCCACTTTGTTTTATTGATAATAGATAGGAATATTATATGTAATATATTTAGATTTGTTTACCGATTATGCAGAAATATCATTTTTAAAGATCATATAAAAATTACATGTATATTATTGTATATAAAATATTAAATTTCGAAAATTTTATTAAAATGCTTTTAGGGTACTAGAAGAATTTTTCGAGACTCTCTCTAGAAATTCTCTAATCTGTAGCCAATAAACATTTTGAATTGATCGTACGACAAATGAAATAGCATCCTAAGAGCGATATCTCATATGCATGTGTGATATTTTTGTATTATTTTTTATTTAATGATAATATAGCTGTTTTCTAGATGTTCATACATTTATCTTGCCAAAAAATTCACAGAAAAAAGAGCCAATTATATATGTGCATATGAATTAATTTTTTTGCGATTGATATTGACATAAAAAAAAATATTACCTTTTTTGTGGAAAATTTAGAAGTGCATTTAAACTTTATTGCATCGTATGAATTAATCTTTACAAATTAACGATTATCATGTGGTTTTTTTATCATATGATTTTTGTCATGTAGTTTTTTAAAATCTATGTCATGTTTGTTTCGAACTAGATCGCATGTAAACTAGAAATACATTATTAACTATTTCTATGTTAGAATTATGTAATACATCTTAATAATTTATTAGTTTTATTATGTGCTCGCGCACATGCGATATAGACGGAAAAACGCACATAGATTTAAGAAATGCATGACATTAAATATTTCTATTATTTAGCTCTTTTTTTACAGCGAAAATTTTTAGCAAGTCAATTATAGTTTTCGTGTAGTGAATATACGATAAAAGTTACTATAATAGTAAGCCATTCTGAAGCATGTTCTGATTCCTACTTGGGCGTTCCTCGAATGTCATGTCATCCTTATTTAACATCCGGTATACAATAAGAATGATATGGCATCTAAGAAGCACCCAAGTGGAAATTCGAACATGCCCCTAGATGGAAACATATGCAAATACTCATCTTCAATTTTTATATTATTTGTTTTCATAGGCAGCTTAGAAAATTTTTTATTTAAAACGGTTTGAAACAATTTTTTCCAAGTTAAGTTTTGAATTCCAAGTAAATAATGTCGAAAATGTGAAATATATGTGTAATGCCCATTTCTATCAATGTAGATTAATTCTAATCTTGATTTAACTTATTCTTCACTCTTTTCTAATTCTTAGAACTACAAAACGATAAAAAAGTAACCAAGATTGAAGTTAATCTACATTGGTAAACACAAACATAATCTCTTTTATCAACTTTTTGGTTAAGTTAATCGATAATTAACTTACAGAAGTGTTAATAATAGTTTAATGATTCAGAATTTCTCCTCTCTCTTCTTTTTCTAAGACAAACATCTACTATGGAACAAGTTGGAATGGATTCCGATCAGAATTATTTCGTTTTTTCTAGAAAACACAATAGAAATCTAGGGAATAATTCCGATCAAAATCTAATTCAAATTATTCCATACGTACCTGTGTTCAGTTTCATGTTGGAAATGATTGAATTAATCACAGGGTTTGGAAACAACTAGTTATTTGTAACTAAGTTATAGCTATAGTTACTTTCTTTTTTAGTAACTATAACTTAACTCAGTTACAGTTCTTCCAATAACTAATAACTAATTTACTAATAGTTACTTTTACAGTTACTTTACATTTTAAACTTATTTATCAATTTAATGTAATAATTGGTTAAAATCTGAATAGTGATTAAGGTTCACTTGATGCTTCGAAGTATTTTTTGATTGGTCAGTAAATTGTAAGCGTAAATTATTTTTTTTTTATAGTTCTAATATGATGGATGTTATTCATATTATTCTATCATGATAACAGAAAAACTAAAAAGTTACTTTTTTAGTAACTATAATTGTAGCAAATTAATTTTGAGTCTCGATAACTTGGAACTGTAAGTGGTTACTTTAAAAAAAAAACTATAATTGTAACTAGTTATTTTTACATAACAATAACTTTCCCAACCCTGGTTAATCATCGATTAGTGTTAATCAGAGTTGATGAAAGAGGTCCTAAATATTTCACAAACATACAAGCTGTACTTTATACTTACTTTGCATTTAGATTTTTTTAAAGATGTCTTATTTTTCAAGATATTTCTATACATATTGTTTTAATTGTTTTTAAAATTCAAAATTTTGCAAAAAAATGTTTAATGATTAGTAACAATATTATTGATTTTATGAAATTACATTACTTTTTATGCAAATGAAGGCTACATGTTAGACAACTTTCTTTTTGTCACAATTTATCATTATAACATATATCATTATAACAATTATATCATTATAACATATATATTAACGATAAAATCGAAGAAGATATTTGCATACATTTTCTTATAGCAAAAGCTCATTGCTATATCTGAAGCTTTTTCTCAGTTTTAAAAATATTTATGTTTTCTTTGCAATAGCTACAACAGCGAATGCATCAGGATTTATTGGGCAAGCAAGAGAAGACTCAGAAATCTATAAAGCGTCTGGTGGATTTTATAAAGTTGATGCAACTCAGACCAAACACGTCCTCCCCACTGTCTTCGGCGTCAACCAGCTGCCTGCATCAACCTTCCTCATCCCAATCACCAACAATATCTCCGCCACAAACATTAACCAATCAGAAGACAGCAAATTCTTTGATGCTGAATACCGAGTACAAGACACCGCACATCGTAACCATCACGTCATCAGTCATCACTCACGACCAAGCATCGCCTACGTCCAAGAAGACCAGGTGTCCCACTCCTATCAATTGCCCAATACCATCCAGCCAGAAAAGCATCAATCATACCTCATCGTTAAGAAAATCGCCGAGTCGACTGGAAGGTCCAATCAGTCTCCTGGCGGTGAAACCGAAGACCAAAATCACTCCGCAGTTTTCAACTACCAATTGCCGACCAGTTGCAACACTACCATTCAGAGCGCTGTGCTCCAACCCGTCGTCACCCATTCCCTGTTCTACGATCGTGACAACAATAAGAAACAAACCAATCGTGCAGTCCCACTCCATGTCACCATATCAAAATTGTCAAATTCTCTTCACTCCATCTCAAACGACCATCAGCTGGACCGAGCAACCCTCAATGGTAGGAAACCCTGGGCCAAACTTACACGCGGCAAACTCTGTGTTAATCAGTCAGCCAGATCAGCCACAGAAATCCTACTGTCTTCTTACGGCGACCCCGAGAATAGTGTCACCGAGCAACAACGGCCAAGATCAGCTGGATCTGCGGAGAAAGCTACAACAACGGCGAATCTCAGTCGTGAGAAGTACCGATCAAGAAATTTCATCCACTCACTGTTCTCAGGCCATAATAAGTCCCATACCGTCACCAGTCGTGCACGTGAGTCACGAAGCCCAAACGATCGAGACTGTCCGCTCTTGCGACAGCAACTCTGCCGTGAAGAACATGAACTGGAGCTACACGAGCAATCAGACAGCAAGCCAGCAGCAGTCCAGCTCCAGCGGCGCGCTCTCACACGATTCTTCGAGCACGTGAAATTGGAAGAAGCGCATATATCAGCGCCATTTAGAACAAAGCTAGCACACAAGAATGAGATCAGTGATAATGACGAAATTGCCCGAGAGGACAGTCCGTGCGACGAACAGTACGATAACGATGGTGCCATTGCTGAAACTCCACTATTGACGTCATGCGACGTTTTGGACGAGGACCGTTTAATCATTCCCGTTCCTTGGCTAGACGCTGACTCAAAAAACGCCTGTGATGACATCGTCGCGAATAAGGTATCCGTTCGTCGTCTTTCGGACGTAGCCTTGACGCAACCTAATGATTATACCGGCTATGAACTCGTTCGTATTAACTCGCGATCGTCAGTAACTCTACGACATTCGGTGGAATGCGAAGACGATCGACCAACAATAGCGGCGGCGGCAGCGGCACTGCGCATACAAAGTAATCTTTCGGAGCTTTGTAATGAGGTCTCAGTTCCTGACGATAAGGCTGACACCGAGAGACAAGACTTACCCAGTGGTAGGCAGTTGAGAAGCAGAAGTAATAGCAGCAGTAGCAGCAGCAGCAGCAGCAGTAACAGCAGCAGCAGCAGCAGCAACAGCAATAGCAGCAGCAGTGGTCATAGCGACACCCCAGAGCAAGCGATGAACGTGAATGATCTCTCAAACGATTTTAATATTCTGGCTAAGATGGGCTTCGTTTCTCCGGGGGGAAAAGACGAGGAGCAAGTCGGCGATGAGTCGGCGACGGAGAGTGAGACTGATGCCGCCACTGATTAGACATAGTTAGGATAATTATATTGACGTTAGGGCTCCTGATTCTATGTTGAATTTTGAGTACGATTCAATAGCGAGAACCATGCAAAATTTTTTCTTGCACTATATATATATGAAGTAAATTAATTCCTTCATCAATCGTTATTCATTTCAATAATATAAATTGGCACACATATAATCTGAGAACTTTTTGTTTTACACCTTCAGCGAAAATTAATTTTTTCGACAATTGTGATTATGCTTTATTAATCCTTCGATTAAAAAAAATATATAAAATATATACATATAAAATTATTAATTTATGCTATTGAATGTTGGCAGTACGAGAAAGAATAAAGATAAATTAATACTGCAAGAAAAAAACACGAGCCTTAACATTGTCAATCGTGCTCATCGTTACTCCTAATTGCGCTTGGAAACTTGCGATCTCTCGACGGCGCGTTCGCAGTTTTTTTTTTGCAGAAGAAAGCGGCGCGTAGGTCATAGCAATTATATCAGTATACGATCGCATTTTACCCTAGAGATATTTTAATGATAGTTCAGCGATATCCTAGAAATTTTTATGCGAAGCGTTAGCAATCGCATACTTCCCTATATATCGCGGCCTACGATGCGTAGGGTGAAGATGTCATTGCTATAATTGTATTAATCAATTTTCCTTTTCGATAGTTTTGGAACTTGCTCGATGATTTCGTTTGATCGAAATATTAAAATAAATAATAATCTCTACCCCGTTTCTGTAACAATACAACGTGACATTGTTGTTAAGAATTACAGAATCGGAGTACAGATATAGTTCTTTTCATAAAGCTGATTTTTTTCTCATATTGAATGTTAAAACGTAAAAAGGAAAATGTTTTTGTGAAGTATTCCTTTCGTAACAGAATTTATTTACAAAATATGTATCCATAGAAGAATGCGTCCGAAATTGTGGAGTAACTAGAAAAGGAAATCATTAGTTTCATTTGTATCATATGTTTGTATACATTGGATGACGTTAAGACGATTTCTCTCGGTTCGACAGTTTTATCTTGCCTAAGTTGATCCTTGCAAGCAAGATGAACAGTAGAAAATAATACTTCTTTATAGATATGAATAGAAATCAATTGATTCATAGAATACATGACGGGATCTAGACCGGATCAAGTGAATTTTCCAAGTCGATTCTCGGAAACAGTCTCATTTCTGCATTCCCTCGCTTTTGAGAGAATCCCTCATTCATTTGTGTATCACAATCTCTGAAGGAATCTTATATCCCCGGCTGGGTAAAGCACATATCCGCGAGACGTCGCGCGATTACATCTCGAGAGAGAAGGGCACGAAAGGAAGCCTAACTATTACGTAAATCAAGTCACATTACCATACTGCCTTAATAGTAATGTAAAGTGGTACTTTATAAAAAACGGCTATCGCTGATTATGCACTCCGGTGAAAAAATACGGATCGCGTATGCGTCCGCAATTGACGGCCGGCGATCGGAGAATGAGAGCAATCTCATTGTAGTAATACGATTAATCAAATTCTCGTTACCATAATCGAAAGCGTTTAGATATTAAGAGCCATCGTCTATAAGTTCCATAAAATGGCGAGCGATAAAACCGATCGTCATATTTCTCACGAAAGTTATATCCTTGCCGAAGGTAGTTTGAAGAGAAAAAAGAATTGTGTGTATATGTGTATAAGTGTGTATGTGTATGTATGTATGATGAGTGTATTCAATAATTAAATGATGTTTCGTCGATGCGAACTTTGACGATATTTGACATTATGTTGATTTTAATTTGTTTATAATTGTTTTCCGTCTGGATAAAGAGCAGAGCTGTGATCTCTTGCACCCAGACAGCATAAGTTATGAAAACATCTTTTATAGATGTGAAATATCTTTTAAATATATGAAAACATTTAAGGCCAGTATTCATCGATTCTTATATTTAAGTACAGAGATCATTAAGATCATCTTAAGTACAATTTTAAAATGTCATAGGGTTGCATTAGCATCTTGAGACTTAAGATCTTAAAATAAGAATACCGGCCTAAAAGATGTTTTTTTAGATATGTGTGCTGTCTGGGCAGCATTTTGTATGCAAGGAGGACCGAGATGAATTATTCGAAAAATATAATTACTTTTGCAAGAAACATCAATGATGTTAGTATTATTTTTTTTTTTCGAGATTGAGTTACGCGAATCGATTTATTCATTTATTTATTTTGGTTAACGTTAGTATTCGTCAGGCGTTAACTCGCCGGCTTGCCCGTCATTTTTTTAATACACTTAATGTATAAGAGAAATTTGAAGAAAGGAGAAGAAAGAGAAATGTTATATGCAGCATAGGCAATGAAATATTAAGATCGAGAGATTCGTATTTTTTATGAAATAAAAGACAACTTAAGTAATGATATGGATATGTTTCAGTTTGCCGTGATCCTCGACCTACCCCGAATTGGTTTCATCAAATGCGAAGAACTTTTCCGTTAATAAACACAACATAATAGTAACATTACGTAAATTTTCTATTCAATAAGTGCTTTCCATCTAATGGCTGCATTCAGCAAAGAAAACTGGATCAGTTAGCGCTTACTGATTCATTAATATGATTGGTTCCTACACTTAAATCTAATAAAGAATTAAAGGCAAGAACCAATCATATTAAAGAATTACTAAGCTACTTTTTAGTTTTGTCTGAATGTAGTCAATGGCAAGTCGATGCAAACGTCTTTCTATCTTTTTTTGCATTTCATGAATAATAAACAAAACGATGTTTGTGTCGACTTGTGTTACTAAATAAAAATCATCCAATGCTCAATTTAACAAGGGTTGTCGTTTCACACGTAAAATATAATTTACATCTACGTGTATACAATGTAAACTACATAAACTACTGTTTTCCCTGTCATCTATGTAAAAACAATCTATGAATCATCAAAGTATCTATGTTCTTTATCATTGCATCAAATTGAAGTTTCTATTTCGATTTATTTTTATTTATCAGTAAAATTAGATGTATTAACAATTATAAAACTTGATTATTTCTATTATTTTGTATTATCCAGTTCATAATAATTTATATATTTTACATTTGTTTGTATTGTCTTTGTGAAAAAAATTTATGTAAATTTAAACAATATGTAAATATTCCATGTAAATGTAATTTTAAAATAACCGGCTTAAATTAAATTAAATTTCGGCAACTCGAAATATAATTGTATAATATATGTTACTGTAAAATGAGATAACTAATTCAATTTCGATAATTTCCTGACAGCACACATGTTAAAATTGGGACAGACGTCTTCAAAGAGTCATCTTAAAGAGATGTTTAAAATTTGGTCCAAAAAGTTAGCCCATTTTATCAATATATTATATATTTACATTTATGTTATTAAGTGGGAAGTTATAATACAATCTTGGCCAAAAATATTTTAAGATTTTGTTAATCATTATTTAAAGTTTTAGTTCAAAAATTGATTTAAGGCATTTGCTGTAAATTATCCTTTATTTCAAGAACCCTTTAAACTTATAATACCGGTAATTAATAAATAATGCAGATAAAAGAGAGAGAATTCCAGAGATACATGAAAAAGATATAAGTAATAAATGAATGATAAATGAATAAAATAATCCAATAATTTTGACAAAGGCTGTATTATGTAATGTTACCATACTTAATCTTTAACGAATCGTTTCGCGCACAAACCGAGATTTTGCATCACGCTCATTTCGCTTTTCGCAGTAGCGGATTTTCGAAGCGTGCTCGGTACGGTGTTTCCATTGAATCGTAGATGAGTTCCCGCTGAAAAAAATGAATGAACTGCGGCGACGCGAGGGGGAGGAGCGATGGAGTTACCGACTTGGACAAACAATCGGCTAATGACATGTAAATATGGCGGAGCTAATCAAGCGGCTGTGCCAACAGGCCACGGGAAGAGACGCCGCGACCCGCTTCGCTCGCTTGCTTGCTCGCTCGCTCGCACGCTTGCAACATAGGATGGAAGGGACGGAAGAGGGTGTCCGATATACCCCGATGCAGCAATGTATTTGCAAGCCCGACCTGCGCACATGCGTCGCGCGCGCTGTAGCAACGCGCGCGTACATATTTAATGGTTGCACGTTAATTGCGCTCTGTTTGCCCATTCCCCATTCTACGCTCCATCTACACGTCCACCCACATTCTCTTCACCCTTTCCGTGCCCGCAATTCTCCTTTGTTAGCGTGCGCTGCGCCGCACCGCGCCGCCGCGCGTTCGATTTTAATCAATTCACCTCGGGCACCTACTACAGCTGGTTCACGCTCGAGATCCCACGGAAACCTACTTTTGATGGCGCATCATCGGATGCAGCCATTTCCGAGAACTGCGTTTACGTTGAACGTTACAGTAAGGCAGATTTTCCGCGCCTCGTCTGTCCGGTGAATATCGTGTAATCGCGGGGGAGAGTTATTTTCGATCGTTCAGTTATTTTTGGCTTGGAACAGCGCGACGCGACGGAAAAGTGACTGAGGAACGAGGAGAAACTGTTGTCCGGAAAATACATATGAAATAAGTTTTGCTGAAGTATGTAAATATTAGGTCTTGCGGATACATAATGATTTTGTTGAAATAACTAAAAATTTACCTAGATACAGAACTGAAAATAATTGTCTGAATTATCTAAATAATTATATTGAATACAAGCTGGTAGAATGTCAAAATCTTTTGTTACTTTATCATAATTTTTGAGCCTTCTATGTAGTTATCTTGATGGTCCAACATAATTATTTTCAGATTTGTATCTATCTAAATTTTTGAATTTTTTTTTACAAAATCGGTTTTTCCGTCTACTGATCTGGAAATAATTACGTTATGAATTATCTAAATGATTATATTAGACGCTTAAGCTAATAGGATATTAAAATCTTTGTTAATTATCTTAATTTTTTTATCTTCATAATTATCTTGATGTTCAATTGTTCTTGAGGTTCAATTTAATTATTTTCAGATCTATATCGGTTTAAATGAAAAATAATTTTGCTGAAATATCTATAAATTTAGATATAGTTAGATACAGATTCGAAAATAATTTTGTTGATCTATCAAAATAATTAAGAATCTCAAGCATGATGAGTAATGTTACAAAAAATTTTCACATTCTATTAATTTGAACATTCTATGTGTAATTATTTTACGGTTTAATACAACTATTTTCAGATATAATATCTGTGTCTGATCAAATTTTTAGTTTAGTAAAATTTTTTTTCATGGCATACAACAGAAATAGGCTCAAACACGCGTTGCAATGAGAAATGATTTACGAGATTTTTCAATCAGTGGATCTCTTCTCCGAATATTCGATCTTTCACGAATTAACGAATTTTAACTGATATCGAGCGGTCCACTTAAGTTAATTCAGCTACCTTATGCTCAATCTTTCTTTTGTTGAAAAATTTCATAAAAGAGTCTAAAATATATGGTCCATGTTAATTGTAAACGGTTGCGAATCCATGCCACGTTGAGTTCACGGCGGCACAGAAAAACGTAGAGACTAACACATTATTGTTCAAAGTTCTTTAATTATCTTGCTTTCTGCTGCAAAAGGAGTGAATAAGGAAAATGTACTTTTGTGTCAATAGAAAGAATGAGAAAGAAAGAGAGAAAGAAGAAGATGGACGGCGGGGGTTTCTCTACACACACTTTTTATGTCAGTTCCTCTCTCTCTCCCTCCCTCTCTCTTTTTCTTTCTCTTTCTCTTATTAAGGCGTGCTTACTTTATGAAACGAACGTTTCTAATTAGAAAATTCTTTCGAATACATTTTCCATTTCATCCTTCTTTCCGTATCGAAAAAAAAGCAATAAAGTCATCGAGTTGCCCATGTACGTTTCATATACAGTTCCTGGTCATATCAGAACTTAGATGCACGGATTTTATTATTGAATTTGAGAGACCGAAAATAATAGCTATTTTTACTTTTACTTTTATATCTATCTAAAGTAGGATTTTATTTTTCGTTTAGACATTTTTAATTAAAGTTATATATATTATATATATATT
>NW_017259315.1:18414-23246 GCF_001594045.1 Atta colombica | reverse complement strand
AATAATAATATATTTTAATAAATATTATTTATTTTTGTAAAATAGAAAAATATACGTTATTAATATTTTGTTAAGCCATTAGTAGCTATGAGAATCTTAATTCTAATAATAATGTTATATAATGCTCAAATTAAACTTCAATATATGACAAATAAAACAAAATTTCTACAAGAAAATTCGTCCTCTTGCAATTATCTCTTCAACTGCTAATAGATTCATACTTTTTTATTTTTATACATTTTAAACGATGAGTGAATTAAAGCATTTATTTTATTTTCTTTACATATTTTAATCGATTACAATAATAATAGATATATTATAATACGATATATAAATTTGATTCTTGGAAATCAAATAAATTGTAAAAAGTACAGCTACTGCAATATATCCATAAAAAGTTTATTTAACTATGGGCATTAATTTATTCAACTATGTTAGTTTATTTATGTGTACATAAATTCTACTATATATATATTGTAGTTATGTGCTACAATTTATGTAGATATAAAACTTACACAACAGTTATTACTTTTATGGTTATTACTTGTTATTCTCTGATTGTGAGTGTAATAATGCATCTAATAATAGAGATTATACTTACTCTTTCTGAAAAATTAGTACGTACTTTATCCTAAGATTACAAGATTATGATGTTTATAGAATCATCTCTCAAGATTTCCTGTTTCGAAGCTTATCAAAGAGAAAACGTCACAACATCCGGTCGAGATAATTGAAAAATATTTTCTACACTATTAGGATATGAAAGAAGCAATAGTAACCCAATGCTTTAAGTTAATTAATGTTTTGTTATTTTTAACTTTCATGTATGTCAAAATCTAAATTTTCTGTAATTGGTTTCAAAGTTCACAATGATGTATACACTTAGTAAATAATAAATTAAAGTTGAGTCAAATTTGATAAATTTTTTTATTAAATTGTTTAATCGTTTTAATTAAATTAACGACATATTGAGTAAGATCATTAAAAATCATTCAAATTGAATATAATTTGACATGATGAATGTAACAGTAAGGATAAATGTAAAGGATAAATTTCAGATACTGAACGCGACTATAAATATAACTGAAAAAGCAGAGTGATTCTCGTAAGACTCCTTCCGCACATATTCGATTTTCGATCTCGTAAGAAGCGCACGAAGTGGATCACGCAACGCTTTGGAAACGAAAGATATTACTTTTGTAGAAGGGAAAGAGTGATTGCAAAAGTTTAGACGCGGTTGTGATCGAATTTTTCCGTCGCTTCTTCTTTTCTTATTAGAGATCGCGTTATGCACCCTGATCTCAACATTAATTGTCCGTTAAGCGGATCGAAACGCGCATCATCGTTACACGAGAGCCCGCATTAGGGTTGACGAGCATCTCCCTGGATTGAGAGTCGCTCTCCGAGAAACAAACAAATTCACGATGGGTAGGGAGGAATGAAAAGAGCGAGAGAGAGAGAGAGAGAGAGAGAGAGAGAGAGAGAGAGGGAGAGAGAGAGGGGGGAAGGGAGGGAGGGAGGGAGGAAGGGAGAGAGGGGTAGGATTCAAAGAAATTTTAATCAAGCCGCTTTGCATGTGGGTGGATGCGTCGCGTGTTTGTGTGCGCATGCGCGCGCGCGCGTGTGAGCGCGAGCGCGTATGCCTCCAGTTCCGCGGTAAATTACACATACGGGGTTCCATTACCGGACCTCGTTACTTCGGAATCGAAAGCCTCGGCGTCTCTCCCGGCCACTACGGTGCTTTCCCGAGCCACGAGGAATCGATATCCTTCCGATAGAGCGCGAGTTATCGGGCACTGTTGAGCGAACGCTCGTCGACGGGACACGAGCGCGAAAGTTATATCGAGAGGGGGAGATCGTTTTCCAAAATCGCGCGAACGAGATAGAAAGAGAAAGAAAGGGAATTGCTTAAATGCTGATCACATTTCCCGATGAATATGTTCTTCAAATTATTTAGCGAATTTAATATACATAGGTACGATACGAAGTAACGCTCGTCCTGAGGAAGGTGCGGAATTTCTCCCGATAAAGAAGGGCGTATCGGCTGTAATGGGAGAAAACGAAGGCGGAGACAGCTCTCTACATCCTTTACAATCCTTTAACGATGACACATTACTTCCGAGCCTTCCCGATGGTCGCAATTCCGGTTACGTTACTGTCACTTAGCGAGCAAAATCACGAATCTGTCTCGAAGGAGACCGACGGGTAATCTTCTCTCATTCGAGATTCGTCTTAAAAGCGAGGAAGGAAGACTATGTTCGATATATATTTGCATCTTTTTTTCTTAATGTTTGGATAATTTCAAGAGACGCAGAGGCACTCACAAAAAAATATAATATATTTATTTATTATTATATATTTATTTTATAGGAAAATACAATATATCACTTCTTTTGTTAAAAAGTAACTCAAGAAACATAATAAATCTTGAACCGATATTCATAATTGGTTATATTTAAAACTGTTTCAAGTATGGTCTTAAGAAATCGCGAATCAATCAGAGGGCTGTATTAGCATCCTAAGACATTACTTAATGTGGTCTTGAAATAAAAACAGACTATGAATATCGGCCTTATACTTTTTCATTCTTTTATTGTGTTTTCTTATTTAGTTTTTATTTTTCTAATACATTATAACGACTGTACTGCTATCGCCATTTGTGCATTCGAATTTTTTTTTAATCTCAATAATCTCTTTTATTCTTAATTACATATGCATTTAATAAAGTTATTTTACGATTTTCGAATTGTTACCATACCTTAAATTATCTTAAATAAGTTAGTAAATAAACATTATCCTATCAGTTATTAAAAGTAAACTTAATTTCATAAAAAGTCGTCACAACTTAAAAAATTTTTTAATAAAAAAAAATTTTTTAATTGTAAAACAAAAATGACAAAAATAACATTATATTGAGAATATACACTTATACACGCGGATATTATTTAATTAGTTCATCATTTTTTGTCAAATTGAAAAATAATTTTTCCTTTTTTTTCTGGAAAATTTAATTTTTTTTAGTTGTCGTTTTTGAAATAAAAGAGCGATATAATACAGCAATCTATAATTGTTTTTGAAAGAAAATATTCATGTCTCCTAGCGTGCTCCTAGCTTTTCTCTTCGCGTTGCATCCGTTTTATTTTGAAAGATCCCGCAAAAATTGTTAAAAGATATTAAGATATCAATCTTTTTTCCCCTCATATTTTTCTGCGATTTAATATCTTAATAATTTGACCTAATTACGTTATATATAAAACCTTTCAGTTGAGTAAAATCCGCTTTATTTGAAATAAGGTAAAATTGAATTAAATTGAAATTAGATTACATGGATTAATTTGCGAGAGGCCGCGATTAATGGCTCGCGATTTGAAGAGGAACCTCTCAGATTCAACTTTATATTTACGGGAAGCTTTCGCCGCGATTTTTTGAATTCACAACTCGCAATCCCGAAGTTCGCACATATATTGTTTTTTTTTTCCAGCATCAGAATCCTTCGGAAAGAGTGCTCGCTTACTTCACGCGCGGCCATTGCAAATTGCGAGGGATAGCCAAGGTGAGAGCATACCTGTAACGTCTCGAAGCCATTTGCGAAGTTTTTCTGAGGATAACCGCGCGGGGCTAACGGGGGTAGAGCGAGGAGGAGAGGTGAGCGGAGAAGGATAAGAGCGACCGTGGAGCAGATAAGGGTGTGGGTGGAAGATACGGGAGTCCTTAGTGGTGTCACCATCGTCGTCGTTCTCGTCGTCCTCATCGTCTTCTCTCTTTCTCTTCTCTGGTGCAGGCAAGCGCGACCGATGAGACGTCCGGAGGACTGGCGAACGGTTAGTTAAGGAACACGAGAAAGCACTTCTGGATCACTCTCGGTGCTCACGTCCCTCCTCCGCGAGCAACGTCTCGGATACGGAGATACGATCGACTCCTCTCTCTCTCTCTCTCTCTCTCTCTCTCTCTCTCTCTCTCTCTCCCCATAGATATCATCTCGTGCATATAATACGTCAATTTTCACACCCTCGTCGCGTCGCCTTGACTCGCGTGGCAAAAGATCCGTCCTCTTTATTATTCTTTAACATCGCTTGCGAACGCTTCCGGTCCGGCAAAAAGATTTACTCCATTTCAGAGACTTAAGCTTATGTATACGATACATTTTCATGCTTCCTTGCGTTTTAATAAATTATTAGAAATGCTTCATTCTGTGTGATGCGATCTAATAATTTATTAAAATACAAACAATCTAGCAGGAAAAATGCATTATATGTTGTTATAGGTTTTAGACTGCGTGCTTCCATTAGAAAAGTGAGAACAACATTAGTAAGAGAACATGAGAGGATTTTAATCACAGGAGGGAGAGCAAAATTTATTTTCATACAAAAACTTATTAAAACACTTATATTAAATCCAATCTTCGAGGATCTTCAGCGAACTTTCTCATGAACAACGTGAGAGCCATAAAATAAGCCATATATTAATTTTTTTATTATAAATATTTTCATGATATAATTATTTCTTCTTGCCTAAAATTTAGAGGACGAAGAAAACAAGTACCTCTTCTGTCCTCCTCCTCCTTTTGTGTACATTCATGTAAGAGAGAGCAATTAGATAGATATTCTCTTCATTGCACAATTGAACCAAGGATTATCTGACCCATTATTATCCTCTCTTATTAATGTTGTTTTCACGTTCCCAATGGAAGCGTATAATTTATTATATATTTCTAAATCTTTTGGATTGAAAATTAAGCCACTCTTGAACAAGATACAGGAGTAGTCCTCTGATTATAATATCTTAAAACAGTTTCAAATATAAAAATCAACTATGAATATCGACTTTTGATT
>NW_017259315.1:9266-18314 GCF_001594045.1 Atta colombica | reverse complement strand
TATATATAAAATATATAATAAAAATTACACATATATAATATTCGCATAAGAGAGGAGAGTCAAACGTCATCTTATAAATAACTTTATTCCTCGCTCTCGTTTTTATCTTTTATCGTATCTCGAACAGTACTTCCGAGGAACTTCCGGGGCACGTTATCCCGTTACTGTGGACAATGAATCGGCATTATGTGAAATTAGATATCGCTAAAAATCTACGATGCAATTTTCAAGATTTTATATTTGCTGACAGCTACTGTAGCCGAAGAGTATACCGTCAAGTTACACAGATAAATCGCAAAGAGTGATCTCTCTCCGTTTTCTTTCTTTCTCTTCCTCCCTTTCTTCTTCCTCCTCCTTCTTCTCTTCCCTCTCTCTCTCTCTCTCTCTCTCTCTCTCTCTCTCTCTCTCTCTTATCTTCACCGAAGAATGATTCTCCGAAAAGATTCTCCGGCGGAGAAGTACACCTCCGTATCATCCTTTCTCGTTCTGCCCCGAGTTTTTCTACTGCGGCGGCTTGCGCCTTTTTCACGCGAAACCGAACTCAGAAGCGATGCATCATAATCAGGCGGTCAACTTACTTAGTCTGGAGTGCTGCGCGCTTAAGTTAATTAGCTAATTACTAATTTTAATCGGATGACGTATGCGCATCTCGAGGGATACAAGCAAACCCTCTTAGCTAGGGATAGCTCACCTCCCCTTCACCTGCCACCCCGCGCGCCTTCACACAAATGCATCCTCACACACACGGCTTCTCTCTCTCTCTCTCTCTCTTTCCCTCCCCCATTCCCTTTCGCCTTTCGACTTCGCTATCCCCTGTCGTATACGTCGGGGTACTGACGGGGCAATCCCACGGTCTAAGTAATTTAACTAAAACTTCTCGGACATTTTTCCACCATTTTCGAGACTCTTTCTCTCTCTCTCTCTCTCTCTCTCTCTCTCTCTCTCTCTCTTATTCCCTCCTTCTCCTTTTCATGCCGATATGTCATGCGAGCATTCACTGTTAGATATCAAAGGAGTAATTGGATATCATATAGAATTGGTGACCCAATCCTTTCAGTTAAATAACATTTGTTATTTTTAACTTTCATATATGCCAAAATGTAAATTACATTTCTGTAATTGAATTGCTTAGTTTCAAGTAAACAATCCTATTAACGTGCACTTAGTAAATAATAAATTAAATTTGAGTCCACACACAATTTGATAGATGCATTTCTTGAATGAAATCATTTAACTTCAATTAAATTAACGACATATTGTAGAAGCAAAGGCGCCCTATATACAAATAATTAAAAATAACTCAAATTGGGTATAATTTGACATCATGAATTTAATAGTATTCATTTGCAAAACACACAACTTCTCCCACCTTGTTGAACAAATATAAAATGCAGTTCGTGTATGAGGAGCATTGTGGACGTAGAAAAATAAGAACGAATAAACATGGAAAGAATGTTATATTGAGATATTTAAAAATGTAGTTAAGTACAAATCTGAAAACAATTTTATTGGATTATTAAAATAATTATGCAAGACGTTCAAGCATAATAATGCTGCAAAAAGTTTTGACAATCTGCAACCGCTTGAATGTTTTACATAATTATTTTAAGGGTGCAACAAAATTATCTTTAAATCTGGATCTAACTAAATTTTTTTGTAAATCCGTTTTTTCCGTGCACATTTTGCAAAAAATTCGTCGTAACTATCGCCGTGCCAAAACAACAAAAGAACGGGATCTTTACAACGAAATATGCCAAAAAAGTGTAAATTCTTTTAATAACGATGGATCAGATGCAACTGATGTTGTTGAACGAAACGTAGATGTTTCGAAATATTTTAACGTGTTTCGTAATTCTCGTCATCATTAAGCGAATTATTGTTAAACGCTGCGCATTCCCAATGGGAACTACTTATTGTATACCGTATGCAAATTTATCAAAGCGCGTAAGCATGGGAAATATTACGAGACCACTGAGACAGCCGGCATGAATTTTGCCATACGGCGCAGTGGCTTTACATTAAGCGTTTCATTGGAAAATTGTTCATACATATTATATGTATTACATCATACGCTCATATGTTTTTCCATAACTGTGTGTGTGAGAGGAGGCCTTTAATATGCATCAGAGCATACCAGCGTATCCAACAGAATTCGTTATTGATACCAATGTAACTTTAACGCGCAATACTGCATCAGGATCTTACTTTCCTATGGCTGCATGGGGACACGACAAGCATAGCGAGATAGCGAACAAAAAAAACAAGAGAGAGAGAGAGAGAGAGAGAGAGAGAGAGAGCTCTGATCGCGACGGCGAGCAGTCGGGAGATAGTAAAATCTAGACTCGTGCGTCGTTAACGAGACACGGATACGATTACAAGGGGATAACGACCGCCCTTGGAAAAACATCGAGGGGGTGGAAGAGGGAGAGGTGGGAACTAGACCGCTGGACATCGCGTGGCGCGTAGTCTTTTATCACCGCGCCGATAATGCGGCCGTTGTTAACGCGGCCGAATCCAATATCTGGTTAGCAAATTGGCAGTGGGGGCGGAGAGACGGAAGAGAAGAGAAGGAGAGATGAGGAGAGGGAGTAAAACGGAAAAGCCGTCCGCAAACAGTTGTTATTAATAATATACAATATGCCGGGGGTTCCCCCTGTATCTGCCGTAAGCTTCGCGATATCCGGCCGCCACTTACGGCGCGCGCACAGGAGGAGAAACGTTGCCTGGCTGCCGCGCTTCGCTAATGAGATAGGAATTAATTAATCGGGACCTGCGTGAACGAACAGGGAAAAGGGGTGAAAGAGGAAGAGGGAGAAGATGATCCGGGATAGCCTTCGGAGCGGGGGATGCTGCTGACGTATGAGTTTCGTCGAGGAATCGTCGCACTCTTTCTCGCAGACTCTCGATGGAGCAGCCATCAACATACTGAATGGAGCATGGAATTAAAACCATCTTGGTAGACATAAAAAAAAAAAGGAAAAATGTGTAGATAGTAGCGATTCATGTAGATCAAGGACCATAAAGTGCTTAATTAATTTTGCTTTATGAGTTAACATTTATGAGATAACATTTATGTTTAGATTAGTATTATTTTACATAAAATATATAAAGAAACTATATTTATTAATTTTATATTATATGTAACAATTGCGATTTTAATCATTATTTATATAATATGCAGCGTTAACACTTACAAGTTAAACTTTGCGTCTGCAATCTGAGTTCTTTTTGCACAAACAAAATTTTACTCTCAAATTTCTTTGAAATAAAAGTGGATGGATTAAATAAAGATTTAAACATTTGAGTTAAAAGTTACTTATTTTATAATGTAATAGAGATGTTGGAAAGTAACCCCGAATTTCTTCACATTTTTTGAAAGCATAATACAGTAAACAAAAAAGACCTAGATTTCAAATGAAAGAAGTAAAAATATGATTACAGAGGAAGATTAAATAAAATTTAAACAACAGAGGAAGTTCCGTGCATATATTTACTATTCTCTTTCTAGGTCCGTCATGATAAAAGATCCAACATATTTCGCCGCATACTCTGTCCAGTACTATACTATATCCTAGTAAACATAAACTAACAATAATATTAATGTTATAATTTCACATTGGATAATATAATACATGTTATATGTACATGACGTTGAGTATGAAACATTGTTGATTATGAAATTATAATATTGATGACAATATTATGATATTGTTAGTTGATGTTTACTGAGATGTCAATGCTTGTTCCATTTCAGTTTTCCAGTTTCATTGCTGTGATTGCTCATCGAGGAAGAATCGCGGAGAATGAATAAGAATAGCATTCTACATGTATTTTAAATAAATGAAAATATAAAAGTACACAATGTATATATGTGTGTAGCTCATACAAATCTCTCGAAAGTCAAACTAATCAATACTTATTACAGATTTCTTAATTTTTGTATATTAGAAAAATGATATTTATAGTCATTGTATTTTATTATGTATTTTATTATCTTATTTCTATATTTTTAATTTATAATTCTACTTCAGTTTATAATTTTAAATAACATTAGATTGATATTTGAATAACTCAACTGATAAGTAGAAAAATAATTTGATCTAATCTAGTCCTTAATGCTTAATAATATTTCAGTTAAATTTTTATATAACACAAAAAGAACGGTTTTATTGAAATATCTAAAAGGTAGATAAAAATCAGAAAATAATTTTATTGAGCATGAGATTAAAATAATTATGTAAGACATTCAAACTAATTGTTAGAATATAAAAAATTTTACATTATTTTTCATACTTGACCTTTCTATGTAATTATTTTGATAGTCTAATAAAATTATTTTTAGATCTTATAATATTTAGGTAAATTTCTAAATTTTATCAAATTTCATTCTTTCCGTGATATACATCCAGTTCTGTAAATTGCGATTTCATTTTTAGTCTTGAAACAACTATTATTTAAACTGACATTGGAATATACAAATATTAATTTAATAATATAATTGATACTAAAAAGCCTCTTAAAACACTAAAGAATTTATTATAAACAATTTATAATTTATACATATAGAACTGGATATGTATATAAATTCACATCAAAAATATTATTCAAGCACTAAGATCCAGCTTATTATTAGAGCTTATTATCTTTATTAAGGCTTTTGTTATTCATTTTGTGTATTCACATTTGCGGTCTTAAGATACTATTTACAATTTATAATTTTTTCTTCATTTTTTAGTTTATAAAGCTCAAAGAGTTTATCAAAGATCAAAGAGTTTAGCTGCCAAAAAATTTATATTTAAATAAGAGAAACGGAGAGGACTCGCGCCTAATTTGCGGTATGTGATTTTTGGCCGAGGATTCCACGATGAACTTTTTTCTTTGACTCATGAGTACCGAGATAGCGGTGCGTCTGTTCTCTAATTAAATATCTCGACAATTAGTAACCATAGATAACTGCTGCGTACGCACTCCATAGTGTGTTACACATCGCGTAGGCAGCTTCTATCCGTTCCGTTAACGAGGCAGATTATTCGCGTCGGCCCGACTGACAAGAAAACTAACGAGGGTATGCATAGGAAATGGTTTGTCGTTTGCATGCCGATAGCACAGCGGCGTCCTCAAACTCGAAAGATAAGTGCATCTGTCAACGGCGAGCATGGCGGCGGATTCTTTTTTCCCCAGTTTTGAAAGCGAAAGCGCTCGGAGGATATATAGTTTATTCGTTAATGCGTGAAAAAAAAAAAAGAAAAGATTAACGAGAAAGTATGTCGTATAATTCTGGAACTTGCCTCGCGAATGACACATATTTTGGAGAACATTTATCCATACAATGGACTGTCTCAAAGTCACTTCAGCCCTTAAATGTTAGCACGAATAATAGCGACGAAAAATTGTGATAATATTCAGGCTAATCTAATATACAACAATTGAGAACTTGAATATAATAACAGCGTAGATTTAAGTTATTTTCAGGAATTAAAAGATAAAATTTTTAAAAATTAAAAAGAAATTTTTTTGTGTATCTTATATGTGCATCTTATATGTAAATAATGGTTTTATTGAAATATATAAAAATTAGATCAGAAAGAGATAATACTTTTATTGGACCATCTAAATAATTTTATTGGATATTCAAGTTAACAACTAAATGCCAAAATACTTTTTACAGCATTATCATCATGTTTGAGCATGATAATTTTTATAATTCAACATAATTATTTTCTGATCTATGGTCTGGCTTAATTTTGTATACTTCGACAAAACTGTATTTTCTATCAATTATAACAGTAATACAATTAATAATAAATTATAATGTAATTAATAAATAATTTTCAAAATTTTATAATACAAGCACGTAGATATCTCTATGAATTAGCTATCTTTATTACAAGAAAATTTTTAAACAAATATTATAATACAATTTCACATTATTATTTATAGGTGTAGTAAAAAGAAATCCATTATTTTTGCATGAAATTTAATGGAAAAATAATGGATTTCTTTTTACTACATCTAATACAACATCTTGCTATCGCTCATTATTTGCCTTTGAATAATTTCACGCCAAATTAAAATTAAGAATATATTTTCTCATATTTTCATTTATTCAACTTTTACGCATTTATTCTGACAATGAAAGATATTGAACAAAATATGGATCATCATAGCTTGCGAAGAGCATAGTAAGTATCAATTTCGAATTTCAATTTCAAATTACGTTTCAAAACGTTCCGAAGTTGCGCGCATGCCCGGCGGCCATGACAGTTTCCCAAAGTGCGTCGGTTCGGAACGTAGATCGCGTCGCACGTCGGAACACTCGCGCGGTTATTCGCAAATTTTGCTCGCTAAAAATGCGTAAAAAGCATTAATTCTCGAAAGTGCCGATGAAAGTAATCGGGCAATCATTGAGACATATCGGATACTTCGGTTCTTCATGAGTAATACCACATCGACATTTGTGACATCGCTGCACCGTGTTTTAAAATGAGTATAATCTCGGTAAATAGAAACTCTAAAGCGAGTCTGCGACGCAATGCTTGGTAAATTACTGGAAATTCTGTGTTCTGTGTGATGCTATTCTAGTGCATTACTAAAACGCAAGCAATTCGACAGGCAGGAAAACAAGCGTATGTATAGGATTAATATATCAAAAAAATAATTTTCACGATCTTTTCGAGAAGCTTATAGCATGATCGGCGAGTTTCTCGCCAGCAAATGTAGCATACCAAAATCATCCAAGGGTGCAGTCAAAATCTTACTACAAATGCTTTGAATACAAATGCATTTCAATTCATATATTTTATTGATCAATCACAAGAAAAAATTCTACGAATTGCTCCCAATCAAAGAATGCTTCAAAACATTTGTAATATTACATTAACGAATTCTAAAATGTTTTAAAAATATCATTCTATTGCTAAAAAAAAGAGATTACTCAATTTACTTCCTTTTTTTTAACTTTTAAGTAACGAGATTGTCTTTAATAAAAAATATTTTTTTGGTAATATAATCTGAAAATATTTTATTGATGATAATCGTTACTTAAAAGTTGAAAGGAAGAAATTGAGTAATCATTTTTTTTAGCAATAGAATAATATTTTAAAAATAATTTAGGATACCAATCAACGTAACACTACAAATACTTTGAAGCATTCTTTAATTTAATTTATCAATTCGTAAAAATTCTTCCTTTTGATTGATCAATCAAATGTTTCATAGCATTTATAGTATTACTACAAATTAAAAAATTCATTAGTATGTACTCAAAACAAAAATTTATTTATTTATTTATTTTTTTTGAAGAATATTATAAAATTAATCGAAAAAGCGATTTTATAAAGACAAATATTTGACAATTTAAGAATTTTGATTGAAATATTAAACTTACTAAGAATATATTTTAAATTTTGTGATGAACTTATGATTAGATTTGCGAATATATGAACTTTTAAATAGAGGTGTGCGGAATTAGTTCGAAATCGAATCGAATCGAATCAGTGGATTTGATTCGATTTCAGATCTGAAAGATTCGAAACCGATAAGCTCGAAATTTCAAATCATCAGTAGTTCGATTTTGAATCACTCGCCTCTTGTTCTCTCTTCCTTGTATCATCTGTCACCAATCTTGTATCAGCGCATATCAATCTTCATACATGCGCGTGCGCTTATTCATCGCGTCAGTTATCATTGGACTCTATTAGATATTTTCATCTTTCTGATATGACTGCGCAGTCTATGGCCGTATTTCGATATACACAAAGACATAAAGAATGGATTGCGCGATTCGTGTGTCAAAATGGTCGATAAAAGTAAGAGAGACCGTAGAAGATGGTCATTTCTATTTTTTTCCATTCAATGGTGTAATGGAAGAGAGAATGAGAAGATTGATTTTAAAAACTAATTTAAAAAATGAACTATGAAGTATTTTCAATGACGGTTCAGATCTTTTTAAATAAAAATGAGTCATTTTCAACATACAGATATTACCAAAAAATATTGTTTTTAATACATTTATAACTTTTTAATTTTTTGATTTTTACTTGTACATTCAAAATAAATTTTTTAGCTTTTAATTTTTTTTAGCTGTTGTCAGTACGTAAAAAATTGATTTGATTTGATTCGTTTTCGAATCAAAAGGATTCAATTCGATTCGATTCGACTTTGCAAATGCTTGATCCGCACACGTTTATTTATAAAATATTTAGAATAAGTAATTATTATTTGCATATAGTGTGTATTTTTCTGTGTGTGCGCAAAATTATTTCCAAACAGCATGCATGTCTATTGGGACATGAAACGTTTTAAGGACGCCTTTAGTTCGGGAATATAGTCATCTGATTTGATTTACGTAAACGATTACCTGAGATGTTTTTACACCCTAATTAAAATCATTTATTATTAACAACATATTGTATATTATGAATTGTTTTCCGTTTTATGTATTAGTATTTCAAAACATTATGGATATAAATTACAATTTTCTGAAAGAGAAATGAGAAACCAAACAGATGAATTAAATGGATTAAATACGTAGCTTATTATTATGACAGTATTTTTAAAGAAATAAAAATTTAAATTAATATAAATTTTTTTATTATAAATTTTTGTTAGAATTGCATATTTAAAAGTTTAGGATTTAGAAGTTCATAAAAGTTTATTAAAAAAAAAAGAATGTTAAACGATATCTTACAATAATTCACATTTTTTTTCGCCATGGAGGTGTAAAATATTTGAGATGACTATAATATATTAAAACGTCCCAATTTTAGACATACTCACATACATACATACTGTATAAGCTATATGGGTTATTTTCGTCGTGAAATTAAAACTTCAATTACAATATCATGTCACGAGTTACGCGTAATTTGGGTTACGCGTAAATTCCGTAAAGATCATCCATTTGTAAGAATTTAGAATAATTTTACTGACATTATTAACCCTTAGTATACACGATTTTCCGGTCCTTTACTGTACACGATTGGATTATTCGTGTCCCAAGTTAATTTTCATTACTTTAACAAATGCGTAAAAAATATTAAATAATTC
>NW_017259315.1:8788-9166 GCF_001594045.1 Atta colombica | reverse complement strand
AATAATAATGTGTATTAACAATAAGGGTTAATTAAAATATTATTTGCATTAAAGAAATAATATAAATTATATTAAGATATTAAAAAATAACAAAGTTAAAATAATTTACTAGATTATCAAACTTAATGCTGAAATCAAAATGTTCGACAATCAAAATGTTAAGAATATATTTCTAAGACATCGCTAAACTTCGCGTATCTCTTGCTTAGTCGAAGGAAATCTCTCGCACGCTGTATATTCTTAGAAGAGAAAAAGAAATTTAATCAAAATTTTCCGAGATGATCTTGTTAGCGTGATGTGCGTAGCTATAAGTCAATTCTGAACATAGATTGTCAACGTAAGCAAGTCCACCCTGCAAAAAATATTTATATATTATAT
>NW_017259315.1:1032-8764 GCF_001594045.1 Atta colombica | reverse complement strand
ATATATTTATATTATTTGTATATATTTAATTTTGCTAATTTTATGTATAGCAGTTTTTAGTATTAATTTAACTAATTCACAAGTGTAATACATTGGTGACCAAATTCACCATTCATGGACATCGACGTATATGTATACATTTGATTTCATATTGTTGCATACAAAGAATGATTTTGTTGAAATATTTAAAAATTTAGCTAAATATAAATCTGAAAACAATTTGATGCCAAATTGTCAAAATAACTGAAAACCTTACGTGGGCTAACTCACATTTTGCAAAAATGAAAAAAAAATAAACTTTAATGTTAAAATGATGAGAAAAATATATTTGCACATTTATTTGTGCATTACTACAAAAACTCTTATATTTAGCATGTCCAAAGAATTGTAAGTTGCGTTTTATATATTAAAGTTATATTGATAGAGTTTAATGTAATTATTGTCAGGTCTGTATGTTTGGCTAAATTTCCAAATAATTTAGCAAAATTGTCCATATAATAAAGACACGAATGTTATGAATAAATATTTATTACAGTATTTTTATTTTTTTCATTTTTCTTTATTTAATTGTTATGAATTTAAATTAAATAAAATATATTATATATTAATTCAAACAAGAAATTATTTTTAAATATGACTTGATTAAAAAAAATTGTTTTAAATTCTTTAAAAAAAATTTGTCCCTGAAAAAATTAAATATTTGTTATTATACACATGCTCGAAACTATTTAGTTCTTTATTGAGTAGATATTAATTAAAGCGTTTAAAAATAATTATCACAAAGAATAATTCTCATATTTTCGTATGTTAAAAATCTGTTATTTATATAAATAACAGATTTTTAACATACGATGATAACAATATTCCATTGAGATAACAAGCCAATATGAGGTAATAGCATGTAAATGTTAAATTCAATTGAATCAATTCAAAAATTGATTCAAATATTTTTTATTTAATACACACTCTTTCTGGATATCAAATTTCAATTTTATACTTTTTCTAAATATTTTTGCTCACATAGAACGCTGTGACGAAATTTAATATGTGAGTGAGGAAAATATCGCGGGTCGCGAATAATTGAAGAGAGAAATAATTAAATAATCGAAACATTTAATTAAATAATGAAATGTTTGAATATTTATTTATATATTTTATTCTATATATAGTTGCGTTTTAGCCCAAATGGAAATAATTAAATAACACGCAGTAATTAATACACGTAAAATGCACGATAAAATAATAATTATAACATATTAATTTTTCCAAATGCAACTGAGAGATGTACTTTAGTTAAAGTACAATATACTGGTGAGTGAACTCGTTTATAATGTTTATATAAATATATATTCTGATACTGTCCTTTTATTTGCTGCTATTTGTTGCGCAATTATTAAATATCGCGTCCATCTTCGTTTTTCAACTGCGAATAAATAACAAGGTACAAAATTACTTTCTCCCTATTTCGACAATAGAAGATAATTGAAATGTGCCATAATAATGAACAGGGATCGCGATTATTTTCTATACTCGTTCACTCGATTATTTTTATTCTGTTCGAACAAAATGCGAAATCATTACAATTACTATCGCGATCGTAAAAATCGCTTGTCTCATATTTTAGTTTATTAGAATAAAACTAATTATAAATCTATTTCTTATAAATTTTCTCAACTAGAACACATGATTAAATTAGAATGTTTTTTCATCATTATACATTGATTCTAATGATATACGTTTTGCTATTAACTTTATATGATTGCTCACTTATTGATACCTTCATTTCATTTTAGTTGCTTAAGTTTATATGAGCCTTCTATTTTATTTTTCTTTATTAATTTAAGATTTAATCGAGTTTCCTTGCTTTTTAATAAACAGAGTTTGATCAAATTGAGATCTTATGAGGTTATTCATTTAATACTAAAGAGTTAATAAAATGTCTGATAGCAAATTTGAATGTACTAGTGCGCACTAGTGCATATTAAAACTTTCGTTCACTGATTTAATCTAAGTGTAAAAGTGAAATGCAAGTATTTCGAATTAAACATTATATCCAGCAAAATCTAGTTAATCAATTCAAGAATAATTTCAGAACATTCCAGATAAAGTTCTTTTTTAAGTTAGTTTTTCCAGAATTTTTTTCATTATTTAATTAATTTTCATTATTTAATTAATTTTCATCGATTTGCGCAATATTATATACTTCAAATTAAGATTCTATGTATGACAAATGAATTAAAACGCTAATAAATTTCGAACAATATTATTTATTACGTTATAAATAATATCAAACAAACATTCCGTCAACACAAATGATTTTTTTATTGTGTACTATTTTAGATTAAATTCGAGTTTTCTTCGTTGACTTATTGCATCTTTAAGAGAGGGCTTATACACCACGCAATTTTTCTTTTTATTATTTCTTTCTTTTTCACAATTTTTAAATGAAAGAATGATAAATTTCAAGTTGACCCTGAAATTTCAAGAGTTATCCAGAAATTTTCCAAAATACATTAAATTTTAATATTTATAATAATTCCAGGATCCAAGGATATACAATATATTAAACACACATCTTATATCAATATTTATAATAATTCCAGGATCCAAGGATATATAATATATTAAACACATCTTATATTTGTGTACAATGATTTTAATATGCACTAGTGCGTCTAATCGATTCGCTATAATTGAAATTAATCATTATAGCTATAAATTAGATCGCAATGTATAAATATTTGCTTTCACTTTTCTTAGAGATGTGCTATTGTTGACCGTGAACAAATGATAACGTTACACACACACACACTGATATGTGGATGCGACGTAATTTATTAGTCTACATTTAGGTCGTTTTAGGTCGTTTTAAGAAGATATTTACGAATTTTCGGTCTAATCAAGGGATGTCGAAACTCCGTTAGCGTTAAAAATAAAAATAAAACTGTGACGGTCGGCGTCACGGGAGAGACAGAAGCAAAGAGAGCCAGAGAGAAGAGAGAGCTTTCTCGCGCGCGAGCGGCGCTTTCTTCGGGTTGGCAATCCTTCACAGTTAACGCCCCTAATCGTATTCATTAAAGTGCTCTCAATGCTTTTACACGGCTCTCAAGCTCCCGCCATCACTTTCTCGCTCCCGCTTCTCGCAAATGCTTCTTCCTCGCCCTCCCTTTTGCATCGTGGTCCTTCCGCCTTAACGCCTTCGCTTTCAGTGCCCAAGATTTCGAGCGGATTCTCTCTCTCTAGCATTCACTTCTCTTTCTCTCTCTTTCTTTCTTTCTCTCTCTTCCTCTTTCTCTTTTACTGTAGGTTAAATAAAATCTACTTCCCTCCATCTCTATTTTTCTTTTCTATCTCTCTTCGTCGTCGACTCGTTCTTCATCCTATTCTCTTCTTCTCTTTCTCTCGTTTGCTCTTCGAGCCCAGTCGTCGAGAGAGCTTTTAAGTTAGCAACAATGCGCGGATTTATAAACCAGCGGTACCAGGCATTGTTATCGGCGAGTGATTGGAAGCCGTCGTTTCGACACTGGTCGAATACCAACCATCGGCTGCCTGGGCCATTGTTGACCCCTTTATCTTGGAAATTCGTGGGTACTACGGTCTCTACCTTCTGCGTGCTTGCCCGTTCGCTCGTCTACCCGTCCGTACGTACGTCCATCCGTCCAGAGACTAGCTAAATCACTCGGGTTTTATTGATGGACCGTGGGGCAGAAAGGCGCGCGCCCGAGCGGGCCGGTGCCCCGGTATCACGGCTCCTGATAAACGGCCCATTGTGGACCACCTTTTCTTCATGGTTTCTTAGTGTGTCGCGCGTGCGATAGTTTCGACCATTTCCCATTTGAACGCCGGATTCGGGTACCCGCCGAATCAGATTTACTTATTCTTCTGGTCGCCAAATGACGCGACTGCATCAAGATTGATATAGCATAGATGCAGCGATGTTCTACTCCTGCAATGGAGAGACCTTATTATGATTGTGATAATGTCATATTTGTTGAAATAGAAGTACGTTTAATCAAAAGAGATGATCGGTAAAAAATCAAAAAAATAATTTTACTGAAATATCTAAAAATTAGCTATAAATATTGATAATAATATTGATTTGAAAACAATGTTACTGAACATGGAGAGAAATGTCTGGTTGGATTAAAATTAGAAATCTGATTGATGTAATCAGAATTTTCTAGTTCATTCATTTTCAACCAGACATTCTTCTTAGCATAGTAAATTAATTGTATGTAGAACGCTCGAGCATGATAAATACTGCAAAAAGTTATATTCTAACAACTAGTTTGAATGTCCTATATAAATATTTTAATGTTCTGATAGAATTATTTTCAAATCTGTCTAGCTAAAGAATGTTACACTAATCATAGAAAAAATGGTTTCAGTCCAATTAATTGAAACTGTGATATTTTGTAACTTATGAGATGTTAATAAAAAGTTTCCATATACAGGTACAATCAAAGTGATACAAATTTTGCTGCTCTAAAAAAAGAGTCTGATAATGTTGAGTGAAATAATTTCAATCGAATTTTGGTTAATATAATCAAAAATAATTTTATTTTTCGAAATATTTATTAATTATTACTAAATAATTATTATGTTTGATAACTAACGAAATATTTAAAAGAATAAAATTATTTTTGGTATGTTATCATTTGATAGCAGATTCTTTTTTTAGTATGTAGCATTATTGGAAAGTTACTATTTTGGGTCTAATTGTATTGAAAAAAACCTTTATCTGCAGTACACAGTTAGCATTTATACAGTTAAGCATTTATACAGTTAAACATGTATATATGTGCCTATTGTTGAGAGGTTTATGCTCAGTGTATGTACGCGAAAGGGAGAGGGGGTAAGTATATATATATATATATATATATATATATATATGTGTGTGTATATCGGTATATATCTGTATTTGTACCGATAGCTATTCCATTAATATGTCTGACGTTATTATGTATAATAGATACGCATGGCTATACATATATATTAATGTCTATATAGTTAAAAAATGAAGGTACTTTTTAGTCTAATTAGACAAAAATAGCAATTTTTAAATGGTGCTAAATCAGTCAATTTTTAATGATTGTATTTATGAAGACCTTTAATTAACAAAATTATTCTTATAAGTTACAAAATATTACAATTTCAGCCAATTGATTAAATCTTTATTTTTTCTATGAATGACTTAGCCCCTCTTTAGATACTTGGCAAAATCATTTTTCCCATTTAAGAAAATTACACTGTCAAATTTAAACTTTTTTCTAAACCACGAGATAAAGTGATTCTTACAGATTTTTTTGTCACTAAAAATAAATTATGTTGTATTACGTCACGTTTTCAAGACACTTTAACTTAAAAGTACCTACAAATGCTATTTTCGGCACTTTTAAATTCAATTTTCTCAAAAACGTGACGTGAACAATTTAATTTACAGATTCATTTTCAAAGACAAAAAATTTATAACAATCACTTTGTCCATGGTCTAAAATTCATGTCGGACAATATTATTTAGATATACTATTTGACATAAAAATTGTTGAAATAGAGCTAAATAGTTATTGATTAAAATATACAAAAATGTGATATTTTTGAAATTTTTTAACGCAGGAGAGCTTGTTTGAAATTAATTTCATTTCCAAATTAAACCATGTCAGCGTAAAATAACGATATCATAAGAGTTAACAAACAAAAAGTTTTAATCGATCTACTGTTTCGCTTGTTTTTATCAAGCAAAAGTCTCGATTCACGTTAAACATAAATAAAGAATCGAGAAGTAATCCTGAACGCGAGGCAGTCTCGAACAACAGTATTTTTCGAGTTCGTTTCGAACGAAGAACTGCCACTTTTCGAACAAAAGCTGTACTGGCTGTACACAGCATCTATATTTTTCGTCAATGGTACAGCTTTTGTCCGAGAAACATGGTTTCCTCGATCGAGAACGATCGAAAAAAAGCGCCGTTGGTCAGCAACGTCTCGCGCGTTCAAAACTCACCCCTTCTTTCTTTCTTGTGGTTAAACGGTTAAAGCCGGACTCGATCCGCTCATTCTGACGAAGGAAGCATGACCGCTATCCGGAATACATATGTAGATGGGATTTCAAGTCCGCATTTAACCGCCTTACGTCGATATAAACGCTTGCCGCGTTGCGTTCTCACCCCTAACGTCTGTGTTTCACGTTTTCTATGCCGCCGGTATAGCTTTAATGCAGAGCACGTGGATGCGCGTCGATCTCGCCGAATTATACGCGTCGGTGACACTCATCTGTACAATGGTACCGGGGTGAATCGCGCGCGTTTCTACTCCCCTCGGTGGCTCGCAAGCTGACTTTTCCATGATGTGCCTGTAATCAGATCATCTCTATCCTATACACCCTACCAATACCATACACTGCGTTGTGCCGCACCATATCCTACCCCTGTCCTACCCTACCTACTCTACCACATTATGCCGTCAGCTTCTCTTTTATCGGCTATGTCACACACGTCCGCACACGCGTACAATCTGCTCCGTAATCCCGAATTTTCTAACTAACTGGTTTTTTACGCGTCGCTCAGTCGAATAATCAATCTAATGATTAGTCTTTGTTACTGGAGTAACGGCGAATATATAATGTCGAATACATTGTACATTATCGTATGCTTTGTATTGCTTGTTCGCGGTACCTTAACTTTACACAATGATTTTTTCCTGACTTCTCTAAATTAGAATGTGAGAATTTGGGCATGCGACTGCAGCAATAACGATTTTAGATATCAGTTTTATAAGAATCGATTTTAATTTTCTGTTTTTCAATTTATTTTTTATTTATAGTAATTGTATAATTAAATGATTCATAATAATTACTTAATTTTTATTAAAAATTAATGACGTTTTAATTTTTTGTTTTAATTTATGCATAAATCGTAAAAACTTACTACTCTATAACATTGTTATAATGAATAGCACATTTCGGAGTTCTTTAAAAAAAATTTTATCCTTTATTTGCATTATTTTGCTCTTCCTCCGTCTAGCTTGTTTTTTATTCTTTTATACTGAAAAAGTATTAAATTTTATAAATATTTGTTTGAATAGTTTTAAGTAAGTATTTATTAAAGGTAACATATATTTATTTTTGATACAAGAACCATCAATTTAATTTAACTGTTATACTTATTTTATTTTTATTGAGTAAAATTTATTGTAAATAAATGTTTACTTAACACTGTTAAAAAAACATGCATTAAAATTTAGTAAATTTTTTCCAGTGTAGGCTTTCAAAAAATGTGGAAATATTCAGAATTAGTTTTTAATATCTTTATTACCAAATAATTTTTTAATAAGATATTTTAAGAGAAAAAGCTAGATTTTGGCTCTTTATTTTTTCTTTATTTCTCTTTTATTTCGAAGGTACTGATTAACATCATTTTAAATAATTTAAATATTAAAAATATGCTGTTCAGTGTTTTCAAAGTAAGTAGTTAATTACTATTTTTTATTAAATTTAACGGTAATTAAATTGAATTTTTGTAAGAGATTGCCCTTTTCTAAAAATGCCGATCGCGAAGCAATGCTGTGGTTTGCGGCCTCGGGTGGATTCTTGCACGCTCTAAAATGTACGTACGAAGCACATTGTGTCGCGTACAAAGAACTATCGATTTTCAAGAGCGACCGGCACGTGTCCCAAATACCGGGACACGTGCCGACTCGCTTCGGTTCCGAGAAACCGCGAGATGCGCTAGACAAA
>NW_017259315.1:0-932 GCF_001594045.1 Atta colombica | reverse complement strand
AGAGAGAGAGAGAGAGAGAGAGAGAGAGAGAGAGAGAGAGAGAGAGAGAGAGAGAGAGATCGTTGTATTCGTTGATTCGGCCGCACGCGTCTCCTGCGTTTGCGTCGCGTGTACGCATGTTATATGATACATATATAAATGCATATCGATTCCATACGCGCGACTTCGAGGTTGCCCTTCTCGCAGCCCGCTGTCGGATGGCAATCTTCCATCGATCTAATCCGTAATTACACCGCTGAAAGAGCGACCCAGGAGTCATGGACACCTCGATAACGGAGAAAAGTTCCCCAGTCATTTTTCAGACGGGGTAGGCCCTATGATCAACTACAGCCGTATATTCCCTCCGGCAGTGAGATGACATCTTTTATATAAATGCTATTGAAACTATTGACGTCGGATTACTGCTATTAATGCATTAATTTATTATATATTTCAAGTTATTGTGATTTAATTTTAGTATATCCTATTAATAACATTAATACATAACAATAACATTAGTACATATATTTTTTATTTTCATCAAATGTAAAATCAATTTGTAAGATATCAATTCTTTTGTCTTAGAATTTTCATATTTATTTATTTTATTTATTTTTTATCCTTATAAAATTACTTTAAAAAATATTATCAAAAAAGTTCTTTAAGTTCATTAAAGTATTCATAACTTTATGTTATATGTTTATCTAAAATAATACAATATTATATCGAAATATATCGTTGTATTATTTACAAATTATTATACAAATATAAGTATTGTAGATAAAAAAGGATTTGAAAGAAGTGAAATATGGAATAGTGACATTGTATGTGCTCTAACTTAAAAAGAAAAAAAATTAAATGCCGTTCCGGCAATTTCTTCCGGCAATTTAATCCACTTTCTTTGACTTATTAAAGTTACGATTCATGTTTTATTTATATCACTCTACTTCACA
>NW_017259314.1:225011-250028 GCF_001594045.1 Atta colombica | reverse complement strand
TACCTAATATATATATATACACACACACACACACACACACACACACACACACACACACGCACACACACACACACACACACACATATATATATACCAGGTGTATAAGCTTAAATCCGCTGTTTGCTTATAGGTGGCATTAGTGAGCGCACAAAGTTACCCCGGGCGCACAACACACTTTTTTTTATGTGTTTGACATCTGTCAACATTAACCAGTGCATACCATCAGCAATTTCATATAACAACATATATTTTTTTCTTTCGTAATCATGTCTAGTTCTTTGCTAAAAAAAAAGCATATGCGAGAAGCTTTGCTTTTCTGTTTCAATTTGAAGAAATCGGCTGCCGAATCGCATCGAATGCTTGTGGAGGCCTATGGCGACAATACTTTATCGGAAACAACGTGCAAAGATTGGTTTCGCCAGTTCAATGACGACAATTTTGACCTGAGGGATAAGAAGCGTGAAAATTGTCTCAGGAAGGTTGAAGACTGTCAATTGCAGGCTCTTTTGGACAAGGACGATACTCAATCTCAAAAAATGCTTGCCGAGCAATTGGATGTTTCTCAAGCAGTCATTTCCATGCGGCTACATGCCATGGGGAAGGTTCAAAAGATCGGAATTGGGTGCCGCATGAATTGAATGATAGGAATGGAGCGAAACACATGCCAAATTCTACTTGCCAGACAAAAAAGTCGTTCCTGCATCGGATTGTGACAGGCGATGCAAAGTGGATCTATTTTTGGCACTTCGATTCTTATGAAGACGTCCGAAAATGGCTTGATGAGTGATTTGTCTCGATGAGGAATTTTTTTGGCGTGGTACACAAATTGCCCGAAAAATGGGAAAAATGTATAGTTAGCGAGGGCAAGTATTTTGAATAAATTTGTTTTTGCTTCCTAGGAAAAAAAATGTGTTTTTCTGACTAAAAAACAGCTATTTAAGTTTATACACCTAGTATATTTTTTCCATTATTACAAATATGATTGTAATATAAACTTAAGTTGTATGTGCATTAAGAGAAATTGTAATATGAACTTAATGTAAAGATAAATAATGACATTTGGAAAAATCTTGTGTCAAATATTTTATAACGTAAGATATAAGTTTTAAGAAATAAAATGTTTAAATATTATTCAGTTCTTCTAAAATAATTTTTAGAATAGTTGTGCGAACTTCAACTTAATCAACAATCTCTTGTTCTAGATAGAAAACGAGTTTAGAATTGGATAAGATCCAATTCTTATTACAACTTACAACTTTATTTGAATTAGCAACTTGTTTAAAACAGAAAATCCACTTCAGATTTAGTTTATAAAAAAGGTTTTGCAAAATAACAGGAGATTTTATTTTCAAATATAATTATATATATCTACAATACTTATTTGAACTAAAATGAAAAGGGACTTATTTAAACAAAAATGAATAAGAATTTGAATCCAAAGTACGTAATTAGAGAATAGAATTTTTTATAGAAAATTATACTGCGAAAGAAATGATGAATTTTTCTAGTTGATCCGTAAAATTAGTAATCAAAAAATATTCATTCAGTATTAAAACACGAAATAAGTATTACAATAGAAGTGATGCAGAGTTGTATTGGAAGACCTCAGATTTATATGCTGAATATCTTGAGAGTAACACACACACACACACACACACACACACACACACACACACACACACATGCGCGCGCGCAGGTACACATGCACGCACACTAGACTTATAAGATAGAGCATTCATATGAGAGAAATTGAAGACAATATTGGAGGACAGCTCTATTCCAAATTAGACACCTTCTAATCAGAGTCGCAAGACAATTTGAGCCGACTTTTGTATGCAGAGTAATAGTTTTAACAAAATCAATAACAGAGTGAACTATATTAGTATCTTTGTTTAATCTTAATGCTGCGTTAATTTCTTTCTATTATCGATTTTGTTAAAACTATTATCCTGCGTTAGCGATGCATTTCGATACGAGAATCTCGGAATATCATCTCAAAACTTCTCGTGTCAGAAATGTGTTAAAAGTAACATTTTCGAGGTTATCACATATCATTTGTTTTTCTCGTCTCGTTTCGTCTTGACATATGTAGACAGTTATAATTATATAAAAATAATTATATAAATGACAGTTATAATTATATAATATGCTGCCTGGTTATATAAACATTTAAAATAAATGAAACAAATTAGTCGATATTCTTAAATGTTTCGAGATAAAATTCAGGAATCTTGAGAAGCAAGAATATCGGGATAAGAAAATTATATTAATTATTTGTTTTTGTCGAGCCTGAATCTCGGTATCGGTATTTTCTCGTCTCGTCTCGTTCGAATGCATCACTACCCTCCATACAAAAATCGATTCAAATGCCTCCAAACATAGTTACTTCTTTCCTTCACTGTGAATGGTGAAGGATCAATCAGCTTTGAGCTACAACGTCTAGCTTTGTTGTTCTCGACCTACCGCGGCAAATGAATTCATTACTAGAAAAGAAGAGAATTATTTCTCTCCGCGATTATTTCTCTCTCTTTCTATCAAGCCTTCAACTTCTTTTGTACGAATGCTCCTATCTTATAAGTCTATGGCACACATAGACGCAAATACTGTTAGGATTTAAATATAAATCGAGACGAATAGATTAAAGTTTTATTCGTACATACAACGTATACAGCAAGAGATCAAGAATTGATTAATGGCGATAGAAAAAAGAACAGAAAACCAGTAGTAATCAAGATAAGAAATTCGACCTCAAGTAGCAAATGATTAATCGAGCATGGTTGGGCCTAAAGGAGTATCTCAACATTCGTCCTCAAACGTAATGTCGCTCTGATTTTCTGTTATTTTGAAATTCAATCAGACATCTGTGATGTTTGTCTCCGGGTACCCCTTTTATAAGGAAGTCTGCGGGCATGTACTCAATCTCTAGCAGGTCATCCTCCAATGCGTCTCTTACGAAGTGCTTCGCGTCTACATGCTTAATATGCATGGAAAGTATGGCTCTGTGCTAAAAGTTGTGCTCCTCGATTGTTGTTTATTAAGCAGATTCGTGCGACTTTCGAAGTAATCTGTAAATCCATGTAGGTAAGACCTTCTTTGTGGCCTCGGTCAGCGCCATGTATTTTGCCTCGATGGAAGAAAGAGCGATTATACATTACTTTCTGAATTCCCAGCTTATGGCTCTATCATTCATAGTGAAGATGATTCATAGACGAATCCAATATATTGTAGGATCGACGATCCACTGGACATCCTGCCCAATCGGCGTCCACGAATTCCTTCAAGCCTGTCTTGCCTTTGATATGCCTGATTCCAAAGTTTATGATCTCTTTCAAGTATCTCTTTCAAATATCTTTCCAATGATCCTCATGAAAGATATTGAACTGACTAAGATAACTAACAATATGCAATATATCTGGCCTCGTCGCAATTGCCAAATAGTTTAGAATAGTCTATGAATTCTTGATACATCTCGTTTTTTGAGCCAGATTTGATGTTTCTTATCTAGTTTCCTCTTTATCTAGCTTCATGCCTGCTTCGACGGGAGGCAAACGGGGTTGTCTTTTGGCAACCGGGAAATCTTTCATCTCGAAACGTAAGATTTCTCAGATGTAGCTTGATTGAGATGTAATTTGATTGAGATGTAACTTGATTGAGAAATTGCAATATAGTCTATCCCCCTAGTGATTTCAATTCCCAGGCAGTAATATGCGGTTTCTAGATCCTTCATGTCTAATTCCTGTAACAAACCTTTTCGTATAAAGTTTAGATCATTTTCATTGCGATAAAATATCAAAATGTCATCTACATAGACTAGGAGTAACAAGAGTTTCCCTTTTCATCTGGGTTGATAAATATATGAATGGAGCGTTTGTTGGCGTCAAACCCAACGAATTTCTGATTTAGTTTTTTATATCGTTAACGACCGGCTTGTTTTAAGTCACATAAAGCCTAGATGGCAAACCTTGTCGTTATTATGAAACTCTTCCAGCATTCTCTCCGCTTGAATTTCTAAAGCGCTTTTACTGTCTTTTCGAGATGCGATTCTTTTCAGGCTTCTCGTGAGTCGTTCGGATAACTCGTGTATTTGTTATCATGTATCATTTCCTCTTATAGTACCGTGTAGATAGGTACCGTTGTGATGTCCATCTGTTGTATCTTTAAATCGAACTCAATTGCTAAGATAGCATGCGTAGAGACCCCAAGCATGCGATGGGTGCAAAAGTGTCGTTATAATCAATCTTTGGACATTGAGTTAATCTTTTTGTGACGATTCGAGCTTTTCTTCTTTCTATGTCCGTTTACATCGTACTTGTTCCAGACCATGCGGCACCCGTTGCTATGATGGTTGTTGGTCAATCGACGATTTTCCGTGTGCTCTTTTTCAATTTTACAGACATTAGACCTCGTCAACGATCGCGCTCTCCCATTTTTCCTTGTCTAATCTGTCAAACGCATGCTGGTAAGGGATTTCCAATGAGGGACTGGTTAAATTCGCCTCTTGTTCGATGTCTCACCATCCGATATGCTCAACTTCTTTGCTGATGATTTCAGAGTAGCTGCCCCCTTTTTTGTAAAAGTGCGTATATTTTGCATTAACGATCTGATTTTCCCATAAATAGTTTCCTGGATCTTCCGAAGCCTCTTTTGAGAATATCGACGATAAAATTAAGTTCCTCTTCCTCCGGTGGAGTATCGTATTTCTCTGCCCCGTCTTCCAATCCCTTCTCGCTTCCAGAAGATCTATGTGAAAATCACAGGTTGGTATTTCCTTCGAATCTTTGACCAATTCTTTGCTAGGATTCTGTTGTTCGTCAATTTTGGTCATGTCTAAGAACTTCATATCACGTAAGATGACTTCACTTTCTGCTTAATCGGGACCATAGCCTTTGGATGAATTATCATGTCATATCCGAAAAAAGTGCATCTTATTCCTCGAGAATCGAGTTTACCTTTGTTAGGTGCTTTATCAAGTACAATGCGATTTCTTTGAAGGTTCGTATATGCTCCACGCTCGGACGTTCCTTGTGCTATAATTCAAAGGACGTTTTCGCCTTTAATGTTTTTGTGACGCATTGATTTCTAATATAATTCGATAGGAAGTTTCGACTGCGTCGAATTAAACTGTACTATTTCCATGAGTGTGCGGTTCTTTCTCTCCGCTACTCCGTTTGATTAAGGTGTATAAGGGATGATTAATCTTCGTGTGATACCTTCCTTTTTCAGAAATTTGTTGAATTCATCATTACAGAATTCTCGACCGTTATTTGATTGTAAATACTTGATTTTTTGTCCAGTCTGTTTCTCGATAAGATTCTTAAAAAATTCTAAAAACTTTTTAAAGGCTTGCAAAACTTCGCTCTTCTTTTGTATAAAGCGCACTATCGTCCATCGTGAATAGTCGTCTGTGAATGTTAGGATGTATCTTGCTTTTCCTTTGAATTCATTCCGCATCGGTTTCATTTCGCATACGTTTGCATGGATAATTTTCAATTGGCTATTTCTCTGTGAGGGGTTTCGAATGTAGTGCTGTTAATTTAATTTCCGAACAGATTTTGCACGTAATAAGATTCTCGTCCTTTTTCAGATGGAATTCGTATACAGCCTCTTTCTTGTTCATTTCTAAGAGATCGCCGTAGTTTAGGTAACCGAGTCCCTCGTCCCACATTATCTGAGACTTAGATGTTTTTTCTGCATGGGTCGATTTCTTATTTGATTCTCGAAGTAAGTAGAGATTTTCCTTTCGCAACGAGGATCGTATTCCGTCGGTATTCTTTCTTTCTTTTCTTTTGTGAATATAATGTTGTTCCCGTGTCGATGATTTTAGCAACGGAGATCAGATTACGAAGGTTGGGGACGTTTAATGCATTTTCCAAATCTACGTTTCTCGTTATATTTCCGTTTATGTGCTGTGACCTTCATTTTTCCCTTTATTTGAATTGAGGTGTGGTTGCTCAGATTAAGATTCATGCTTTCAGGGTTCGGATTCCTTTAAAAAATCTTTTCATTTTTTTGTTTTTGTTATGATACAAATATGAAGGGCATCCACTATCGAGACATCACGCATTGCCTCTTGAATTATTCCATACCGAATATGAAATGGCCTTAGTGATAGAAATGAAGAAAGAGACATCCTCATCAACTGTTTTTTCCTTGTATTGGTCTTCGTGTTTTTTTTTTCGTGTCTGTCGCGACAATCTATGGCCTTGTGATCAATTTGGTGACATCTGTGACATTTATATTTAAATATTTTACCTGGGGTTTTTTGCCTCATCGATCGCTTTATCGACGGTCCTTCTTTTGATTGGCTTTCTTTTTCGAGCAAACATGGCATGGTCGTCATCTTGGTTTCGTTGTCTCCTGGCTACGCTTTCGTCAAGAATTTTAACTTTCAGATATTCAGGGAATGTGTCTCTTGACTCGATCGCATTCTCGAAGCTATCTGGTAGATTATGTAACAATATTTGTTTGCATTGTTTGCACAATGGTTATTTCGATACTGATCTCGACGGATAACTCTGATAATTTGTTGATCATCTCAAAAAATTCGTCGACGTATCGTTATATGTCGCCATGTCAAGTCGATGAGTCAATAGCCGTTTCCATAATGATATCTTTTTCGCAAAACCTTTTGACTCAAATATCGATTTCAATTTCAATCAGATCTCATGGGCTGTCTCATGGGATCTCATTGAGCAATATCTAACTTGTTTGAGTTCTACATCGCCGATTGAGATATAGACCTTTGCTTTTTCATCTTCTTGCTTCCAGGCTATTAGGGGGGGGGGGGGTCGACTTCTTATGGTGCCGGTTTCTGTCTGCTTGCATAGGCCATTTTGTTCTTCGTCATCAATGCCTGTATTCTTAGCCTGTATTCTTCCAAATAATATATATAATCATAATTATCCCTGGATAGCAACGATATGCGCATTAGGTTCGTCGTTTGTCCGTCATGTTGTTTGCTCGCGTTTCGATTCCGCGACAATTTTTATCTCACTCAGGGCGCATGTTTAATACTCACTACTGATAACTCGTTCAATAGTTTTTCATGTCTAGGCTCATAATCTTATTAGGGTTTGAGTATAGATTGAGACAAATAGATTAAAGTTCATAGCTTTATTCATACATACGATGTATACAGCAGGAAATCAAGAATCAATTAATGGCGATAGACAAAAGAACAGAGAATCGGTAATAATCAAGATAGAAGACTCGACTTCAAATAGCAAGCAATTAATCTACTACGATCGGACCTATAGGCGTACTCTCAATACATACACACACAAAATATATTTTTATAATTATGAAAATAATTACAATAATTACAATAAAAAGAAAACAAAAAATGTTTTATTAAAACAAAAAATTAATAATTATAAAGCAAAAAATTAATAATTATATAAAGATTATGCGTTTCGTGGATTTCCTCCATGTCCAGATCTATTCTTGGAATGCCAACGTTTCGTGAACCTTGTAATCCATTTTTATCAGAACGAGGAGTAGCCTGATATTGAGCTATTCCTCCGGGCCGTTCCTTTTATATATTACTTGTTGAAGTGGTTAAATGCTTTATTAGCGGAATGAGATCAGAGGAGACTTCATGTGAGGTCTTTAAGTATGTCACATGTGTGACACATGTTTAATGTGTCTTTTATTGGGACTTGAGTGAAAAGGGATTCTACGTCGAAATTTACAGGTCTGTGAGACGTAATCGGATTTTTTGGATCTTTTGTATGAAGTTTGTTGAGTTGGTTAAAACGGTCAACCTATGAATAAAAGAATACCGTTATGATATCAGACTAAAACATGTCACGCAGTCAGCATTATTACAATAGAACATAACATCGAAATAGAACATCAAATATTGTATGACAAAACGATCACAATAGCCAACCTTACACCATACTTCCAAGAAAGTACAGAGAAGTCATGGAGATGACACCATAAAAACACCATAACAATTTAAGTAGAGATAATGACTACAACATAAATAAAATATGGAAAACCATTCTGCTTATTGAAGACTGATCAATTTTCCATCTCTCTCCCCACCCACAATTCTCTTCTTTCCCCCTATCACTCCAATAAGTAGCGTAATATAAAAGGAACGGCCCGGAGGAACAGCTCAGTATCCTCGCCCTGATGAAGTAGACTGCAAGGTAAAATGGATTACAAGGTTCACGAAATATTGGCATTCCAAGAATGGATCTGGACACGGACGAAATCCACAGAATGCATAATCTTTATATAGAAAGCCCCAGTGAAAGCCTCAAGAAAATATTATCAAATTATATAAAGAATATTTATAAAAATGATTTTAATATTCAGGGTAATATTTCAGAACAAAGATTTATCCTTAAGATGACGTATTCTTGACACAATTCTAAGACAATTTTTCCTTTGCTAAAATTTTATCCGAAGTTTTTGAATAATAAGAGAAAATAATTAATGAATTACGGGTTGCGTACGGAAAGTAGACAGAGCAACTCATCCAACTTCTAGAGTGAGTATAAAGGGGCGTCAATGCATGCCTAATGCTCCGCCATTAAGTGTCCTTACAGTTAATTAGAAAGAAGATGATGTTGAAGAAAAAAGAAGTTAAAATGAGAAATTGGCCAATATATATGTAGAAACCAAATAGACTTCTGGCTAAATGGCGTCACTCTCTTTATACCCACTATCCGACGCTCAGCTATGCGTGAAACGCGTACATACACGTTTTCTTTCCCCTTCTCCCTTTCCCCCTCCCTCCCCCCCCTCTCTCTCTCTCTCTCTCTCTCTCCTAGCTTGTAGAGATGTTTTCATACCCAAGTTGAAAAAAAGCAGAATAACTGTGAATTCCAATATCAAGACCAAGATAAATCCATATCAGATAATACAATATAAGTCTTTCAAATTATATAATATTAAGAATCTTTATTTTAGATCGTATATATGAGAAACACAATACTAGAAAAATGCCTATTATGGTCGAAGCTGGATCTTCATTGTTTTAAATAATTCAATCTTGAATTACTAATATATACTATAGATACTTGCATATATCATATTGTAGTCTTTTAGAAACTGCGCGCCAAATTATTTTTGGGCTATAAACGCAATTGAAACTACTGTAGTAATCGCGAATTAAATTGACAAGCAATTTAATAATTTGATGCATCAAGCATTATAGTATAAAGATGTTAATATATTGAAACTGTTAATAAATTTATTGCAAAAAATATTACTCGGCCGGAAAATATTACTTGAATCTCTTGTATTCCGTATGAGCGTCCTAAGCCTTTAAAGTACCGAGATTTTAGTAATATTCTTCGCAATAATCGGTACAATAAGGATCTTTTACATTAACTGTATTACCACTTTTCACGCACATTTGACCGATTTACAAACAAATTTAACAATTCGTTATTATTAATCATTATCCGTACAGCACTGAAAGTTTTCAGAAATATTTTTAAAATATTTCAACTGAAAAGTGAAACATTTCATAAAAATTGCAATATTTCTGAAATAGCTTTGGAATAGCAAAATGTATGCGATTCTTACACATGAAACCTTGTTGGAAGATTGATGAAGTGTTAGAAAAAGAGAATCTGCAATCTTTGCAAAATCTTTTTAAAACATTACCAAAAAGGCTTCAGCTATTTCTAGTAATTTAAAAATGATATTTAAATATATATATTTGATTAATTAACTTAAATAATATTACTTAAATAATATTTAAATTTATTATGTCAACACTTAAAAGCTCATATATATAAACTCATATATATATTTAAATTCATTTCTGAAATACTTAAAATTTATTTATGATCTGTTTACAGATTACAAAATAAACTTGTTGAAATAAACTTAAATACTTCTCTAAAAATGGTAATTATGTCAGTAATTATTTTGATTAACGTTATATATGTATAAGCACATGTATATAATATACTATTATTTAATAGTATATTAAAAATATAATATACTATTAAAAAATCACTTACATCTACAGTTTTCCACATCATCATCATAATATCATTATTCATATACAGTTACAAGTTTTTCGAAATTGAGGGAGAACATTATATACTTACAATAAAAGTCAATACGTGGTCAAATATTAAAACGAGTAAATCTTAACATAAACTACAACGCAAGATGTTCGTAGCGAAAATTTTTATATTTTAATCATATAATAATTGGAAAAAAAACGTTTCGACCTTAAATTAGGTCATTTTCAATATTAAAAAATTACAAATTCGAAATTATGCATATAATACAATATCGCAGAATAATATAAAGAGTTTAAAATATCGAGTTATAAATTGTAAGAAAAATTTTTCAAAATAATAATATACATAACAAGTTATCTTTGCTGAGTTAAATCTTCAAAAAGAAAATAATCGGATATTATATCGTATACAATCTTGTTAAAATTCAGTCAGATTAGTTCTATCGCTAGTCCTCTTTGGTTATTCACATATAATTTCTAATGAATATAGTAAAATTAATGATCAGAGTTACAATTAAGAAAGTACATATCTTACTTATGTGCAATAATTTTTAAGAGTCCTATCAGTATGGTGAACTTGTGTTAACAAAAAGAATATCAGAGACTGTAAGTAAACTCGAATCATAACAGTATAATTTATAAATAATTTTCGTCGAAAAACTAGAAGGAGGGGGTAATCCTGGAATTAAATGGAGGAAATTATAGTAAGCAAAGGAAAATATGCTTCGGATAGGCATTCTGTATCATTTTGTATGTTAATAACTTTGATTTGTTTTTTAATGAATATCATTTCAGACATGAAGCTTTTTTGAAAACATAGTTCTGAATCTAATAATGAATCTAATAATGAAATATTCTTTCAATCCAATTCATGTTCATATTCCAAGTGATGTTTCAATACTATTATACGTGAGCTTTCTCTTAATATTCGCTATATACTCCTTTATCCTTGTTTTAACTTTCCTTTTAGTTCGACCAACATATGAAACATCACAATCGAGGCAACTTATTTTATATATCATATTATAATGTTCCATCATGTCTAACTTACTTACCTAATCTAATGACCGACTTTAACGTGTTCATGGGTTTATAAGTTACTTTGAAATTATTCTTTTCGACCACGGGTTTAAAATTTTCTGAAACTTCGTGCATGTAAGGTATCGTAAAATAATTCGTTGGATTATTATTATTCGGATTATTGATGTTCTTGATTGTATTAGTATATAAATCTTTTCTCTTCGATAATGTTTTTATTCTGCTATTAATTGTGGAGAAGATAAAATCTAAAAGATAGCCATTAGAGAGCAGAACATCGATCATAGACTCAATGTTTTTCTTATGATAATCCGGATGCACAAAGGAAAGGATTCTGTCGAGCTGCCCGATTATTACTCCTTCTTTGTGTTCTATTGGGTAGTTAGATTTGTAATTTAAATAGTGCCCCGAATTCGTTTCCTATAATTATCAAATCTTATGAGATCCTCAACAATCTTCAAACTGAAGTCAAGAAAATCCACGGTACCTTCATGATTATGCTCAATTATATACTTAATTGATACTTAATTAATATTTAAATTTATTATATATCGACATAATAAATTTAAATATTGTTTAAGTATCAATTAAATATATATTTAAATATCATTTCTGATGAACTTAAAATTTATTAAGAATTTTGTGATCCATTTACAGATTACAAAGTTTATTGAATTAAACTTAAAATATTTCTCAAAAATAATAATTGTATCGCCAACTATTTTGATTAATTAATCATATTTTATATATATATATATATATAAACACATAATTACTATTAAAAAATTACACTTGCAGCTTCTACACAATATCATTATTCATATACAAAAGTTTTTTACAATTGAAGCAAAACACGTTATTCATAGAAAAGTTTTTCGCAATTAAAGTAGAACAAGTCATAATAACATCAAAATGAAAATAAATTGAATCATGCTTGATAAAAAAAAAATGACTTTAGTAAACATTTTAGCATTTTAATGTCATAATAATTTTTTTCTCTTTTAATATATGTTTTTCAATTTATTGCACATGATAGATTTTAAAAACGTTTCTATTAAAATATTTGATATGATATATTACAGAATTCTTTCAGAATTGTTGCACATAAGATGTGAAAACTTATAACATTTCTAAAAATTTTCCGCAATAATCGATGCTGTATGGATACTGATTATTTAGGGACTGAAAAATACTCTAAGAAAGAAACAAATTGCATATAGTTTAATAATCAGAATTAATAATTAATAATCAGAAATTTTCTCCTCCTTTTAAATTGTATCGCATCTCTGGTGGAAATAAATCGCTGAAATCGTTGAAATCTATGACCCATTTCAGTGAATTACTATATATATATGAATTACTATATACTGAAATGGATCAATTGATATAGATTTCAGCGATTTTCAATGATTTCAGCGATTTATTTTTACCAAGGACATCAATACATATTTATGGATTTATTTACGCACTTGATTGATTTTTACAAAAGAATCTATCGACGAATCATCGATTAATTATTCGATGAATTGCTTAAAAAAATGAAACATATTGTATTGAAAATTGCTTGAAAGAAAGAAACACATTACACATAATAATTAGAATCAAAAATTTTCTTCCTTTTATATATTGTATCACATATTAGTACGGATTTATTCACGTTCTTCATTGATTTACAAATGATCTATGGACTCACTACTATTAATTACTGCCGATTAATCATTTGACAACTGAAAATTATTACAAAGAAAAAAATATATTACATGCAGTAATCGCAATCAAATTCCATCGCAAATAAATAAATACGTCTACGGATTTATGGTGAATGGATTACGTGATATGCTCAGTATGTAAGCGTCACTCTTTAATTCTTTATCCTCACACTTGTTTGCTGATCATTCAGATTATGATGGAATTAATAAAATGAGATATTGTGCATAATGGCGATATTGAGAGCGTGGCTTAAAATTTCGACCAATCAGTCATTCCTAAAAAGCTTCACAAGGGATAATGAGAAATTGCATCACGCGACTCGGTCTCCTTTGATTGAACGCGGTCATCAAAGTTCCAAAGAGACATGGTAGAGGTATGCATATAGTATTCACGGAATAGGTTAGACGATTGCAAAGTCACAGTTTGGCTTGTTCAATATTGGAAAAGCTTGACCGCGTTTAGTATATAATAAGGCTGCTTGAGAATTCAGTACATAATCTCTGTATTTTTCTTCATGAATGCTGCCGAAACTGTTTTAAATCTTTTTGCTTATGATTGCAATTTCCTCCTCAATTTTATTGGTAAAATCGTTGCAAGATACACATTATTAATCTTGGAAATATATTTTTTCCTCTATTGTACATTTATACATAAAATAAAACTACGAATTTTCACTTCAAATGTCTGAACAAGATTATTCACATTTTGTACATATTATAAAATATATCTATCAAGTGCAGTGCTCCAAAATGCACAAACTCTAATAAAGAAGGATATTGCTACACAAAATTTGACCAAGATCCTAAATTGAAACAAAAATGAGTTGATGCTGCCAGGATTCCTAATTGGAAACTTTCAAAATAAGCTGTACTGTGTGAAGTTGATACCAAAACGTGCATACAAATGTTTTATAATGATGCCCGCTAACGAAGAGTAGCGGGCATCATTATAAAACACTTGTCTTTTATTTGTCTTACGAAAAACTCTACTCATGACCTCGTTGTATCAAAAAATGTTATGTTTCCGTTTTCGCGAAAATCAATATGAGTTTTGATTTTCGAAAAGTAGCACATTTCATTTTATACCACGAATAATAATATGTTTAAGCATTTTATGATGAAAAGTAGTACGTTTCTTTTTACATCACAAAAACTAATACGTTTCAATGTTTAATGGCCTTTAGCCACGAAAAGTAACATATTTGATTTTATATCGCAAAAACTATATTTGATGATTTGATTGCGAAAAGTATTCTGTTTCATTTTATACCACAAAAAATAATATGGTTGTGGTCTCCTTCGAGAATTTCAATGATTGTCAAAGGTTAGAAGTAGAAATACTCATACTAGTGATTTTATTTTTGGTTCCAAATAGTAAAATAAATACTCCATTGTTATTATTGCTTTTCAGTTGTATAATTTTATTTTTAGTCCACGTTTTTACAATCTTAATTAATTAATTTTATTTTAAAATTAATTAATCTTATTTTAATATTACGAACATATAGATGAATGAAAGAATGAACGGGTAAATAAATAATTAAAGGAAACGAAGAACTAAATCAGTCAGCGATAATGTTTCTATAGAATGTGTGAAATTCATTTGAAATAAGGCTCGAGATAACATATTCATAAGGTTTTCTTTTTTCTTTAAATCCAAGGAAATTTTTCGATTATATAAGTTTTTAAGTTCATAAGCGCTTCTTGTACCGTTACATTTTTCTTTAAAATTTTCATCACCTTCGGTTCATGATCAAAATCATATTTTACACCAATTGTCCGTCGAATCGAAAGCTCATCTCTCTAACTCGTTATTTTGACCGAACGCCAATTGAAAAGGTTTGATAAATCTTGAAAATCCATTATTTCATTTTGAAGTCTTTGTTTGTGACTATGTACGGATTATTATTAAGTTTTGCTTCTCGTATTAATTGATACCATTCTTGTTGGATGTAAACAAATTTATGTTTGGAGTATTTTTCAATGCGAGCGTGCATTGAGTTGCTATCATTTGCGTGTAACTAACTTCAAGAAATTTGTAATGTATTTCTAAAAACACTTTTTAACTTTAAAATTTTCAGTTATTTAATAATAAATATAAACATTTTTATTTTTTATTTTTAGGGTTATGTACTAAATATAAATACATAAATGTAGAACAAAAAAATATTATATTATTATGTTTGATAATAAAAATTAATCTGTGAATAATATTTATGTCAAAATCAACTGCAGTCTTATAGAACATATTAAACACCATTTTGTTTCGGTTTTGACCGCTACAGTTGTCGCTGTACAATACAAACTCTTTTACATTCTCGGATTTCGTTTTTTCATAAATGAAGCTCATCAAACGTTTTTCTAAACTGCACGTTTTTTTAAACTTTCAGGAATCATAGAAAGACCGATTTTTGTGCTTGCCACGCTTATCAGATGCGATTATTACAGTGTCTTTTGAAGATTTTTTCTTCGCATCGGCTGTTTTTACTGATAAAAGATTTTCATGAATGAAAATTATATAAATTATTTTTAATCGTTTTAATTATTATTATTATATGTATTATTTTATAATTATAATATTATATTATTATTTTATAATTTTATACTATTTATGATTTTTATACTCGATAACTATGATTTTAAATTATTTTATGATATTTATTAAATATTTATCTAGGCTATTCAGAAATATTGTTTTGCACACTTTGATTAGTCCATCTGCAATGAACAGTGAAAAAGCGTGGCTATCTTCTTTTTAAATTCGTTACTCTTATAATTTTCTTCCTCAGAATTATTTTGTTTTGTATGTGCCCAATTATTCAAACATTATGTTTAGTGCGATCACCAAGTGCTCAGAATTGCCTTTTTGCGGTCATCCGAACTAATTCGGGTGCAACACTAAATCGATATTTATTATCGCACCCATCCCATTTCTCTGGCATGTATTGACAATCCCTTCCTGCTAGTACCTTCAGTGCATGAATTTCGAGCTCTTTTTGCCGCAACATCAATTTATTTTTAATTCTTTTTTATTTTTAATTCTTTTGTGCGTTCTTTAGTTGATTAATTCTTTTGTTTTTCCTAACGATAAATTTGTTAGAAGATTCAACTGAACATTCAGAATGATTTTCTGAATTTTGTGCAATATGATCACCTGAAGGATCAGCACAATTTTCAGAATTCCGTATAAAATTATAATCCGATATGCCAGAACGAATTTTAAAAATCGCTACAATATTGCCATTATCTACAAATATAAATAATTCTACAAATATAAATAATAAAAATCGTTCATTCGCTGATTCATTAATTCATTAGCGTGTTCATTCAATCATTTGTTCATTTACAGATTATAACAATTCATTAGATTGCTTATTTATACATTATTTAATTCACACGTCCGTTCATTCCTTCGTTCTCCTCTTGCGAAATATCACTAAAATTTTCTTTCCGAGTTACCATATTTGTGTCCTACCAATAGAAAATGATTTTTTTTCAAATTAGTTACTTTAATAATTGTGTTTAAATTATTAATTAATTAAATATTTATATATTCACAGTCTTTACTTTCGTCGCTCATTTAAAAAAAAGAAAAATTAAAAAAATCAATTTTGAACTTTGCACAGAAAGGAGATTTCACTTACATAAGTAAAAGTAGTTTCTATAGAAACTCGTTTCTATAAAAAAAGAAACATGAAGTGTGTCAAACAAGGAAAGATTCAGTACCAATTTCACGACGCGAACAGGTTGGTATTCATAGTCGATTCTAAGACTGTCTTAAGTACAATCTTAGGATGTCATTAGTCAATCTGAGGATTGTATTAGCATCTTAGACATTATTTAAGACATTTTAAAATAAAAACGAACTATGAATACGCTCCATGTTTAGCATTTCACAGTTGGCAGTCTTTATCATCCGGGCAACCTGTCTACATTCGTAGACAGAGAGCTCGGAGATTTAAAGAGACACCGGCCAACTGCATACATGTTATCCTTTCAAAATGGGTAAAACATATGGTATAATTATATAAATCATACTTCTTTTCGTGATCAAACGTTAAAACGAATTAATTTTTGTGACATAAAATGTTATTTTTCGTAGCAAAACTTTCAAACATATTTATTTTCGCGATATAAAATGAAACAAATTACTTTCAATTAATCGCCTTTCAACGCTAGAACGTGATAGTTTTCTTGGAATGTGTTAATTTAAAGAGAAACGTGCTACTCTTCGTAGTAAAACGTTCAAACATATTAGTTTTCGTATATAAAGCGAAATATATTACTTTTCGTGACTAAATGCAACTAAATGCTGAAACATATTAGTTTTCGTAGCGAGGACCGAAACTTGATAATATTCGTCAATTAAATTGAAACGTGCTTCTTTTTGCGGAATCATGTAATATACTGTTTTTTGTAAAATGAAACGTGCTCTTCATAGCGGGCATCGATAGTAAATCAATATAATGCGAGTATATGCGGTTACATAATTGCGGTTACATAAATGAAAAATTATAACATATTGATGTTACGTTAATAATAGTTAATAATAGTTAATAAAACAGATATTTTTTTCTATTAGGTGTACAACTTTGCTTCCGCCGTTTTTTTACCGAAATTCGAGGCTTCATTGTAACTGGTTATACATTTATGATTCAAAGTATTGTCCATCCCTGGCCACTACTTTCTCCCATCTTTCGGGTAGCGTACGAATCCCGCGTTGAAAAAACTGGTCATCTTTTGAGGCTATCCATGAATCGATCCAATTTTTTACTTCTTCATAAGACCGGAAGTGCTGGTCAGCCAGGCCATGTGTCATTGATCGAAACAAGTGATAGTCAGAGGGAGCAACGTTTGGAGAATACGGCGGATGGGGTAGGATTTCCCATTTCAACGTTTCCAAGTATGTCTTGACCACTTTCGCAACATGGGGTCGCAACATGGGGAGCATTGTCATGCTGCAAAATCACTTTATCATGTTTCTCGTTGTATTGCGGCCGTTTGTCTTTCAATGCTCGGCTCAAACGTATCAATTGCGTTCGATACCGATCGTCTGTGATTGTTTCAGTCGGTTTTAACAGTTCATAATACACTACTCCGAGCTGGTCCCACCAAATACAGAGCATGACCTTGGACGTCAAAATCACCGTTCTTGAAGCGTTGAAACTACTCACGTCACGTTCTTTCACTAATAGCGGCCTCACCATAAGTATTTGAGAGCATTCGATAAGCTTCAGCCGCAGATTTCTTCATATTGAAGCAAAAAATTAAAACCTCCCGCAAATGACGAGAATTTGGCTCGTAAACTGACATTTTCAATCGAGAACTTTATGATGCAGACACAAATCGACTAATGTTTCTATAGAGTTATGTTGACAGATGCCCAAGTTTATTGTATGACGTCTATGATCTATTTATTTCGACCACCACTTACCACTAAAGCCATCTATAGGAAAACGGCGAAAGCAAAGTTGCATACCTAATAACGTATACTTCTTATGTTTTAGATTCATTTTCATTAATCCAGAATTATTCTGTATTGGTTAACAAAAAACTATAAAGAAAGATACCAAGTTTTATCTATCCCGCCAACTATCATTAATGTAACATCAATATATTATAATTTTTTACGCAATTATGTAACCATTTACTCACAATTATGTAATCGTATACTCGTATTATATTTATTTTAATTATATATTGATATTGAGTGAGAAACATATCATTGATGTTATTTTTGTTGATGTTTACGGGAGTCTCAAATAATATTTCATGCAAAAGCAAAGCCGTTGTGGGTTTGTAACACTGGTGTTATCTTGTAAGAAAAGTTTACTCGCCAAGGTGGTATATATTAACGACTCTTTGTTATAACAATTTGAATTTTATTCGTGAGGAAGATTTAAGATTTATTCAAAGCGGGCGGTAGGCGAAGCTCGTAATCCGATGCGTTCGATTAAACGCGTGCACGTATAATTTGCATGTGATACGACTCTTAATATCTTATCGCAGCTATTAAGCAGAATTCGTATTGCGAGCAACAACGAGACCGGCAAACTTTACTGGAAACTCGGACAATTTTCGCGCACTGCAGTGTCCTCGGTATGCGTATATAGGGTGTACAAGTATGAAATCGTATAAAATGACGATCTTTTCCAAAAAAAAAAACACGTTAAATTCGGAAGAATAATAAAAAGAGATTTATTCAAAGTATGCTCCATTGTTAGTTTTTCTCATCTTTCGGGCAATTTGTTGACCACCACGCCAGTAAAAATCTTCCCCTTTTGCCGCGAACCATTCATCGAGCCATTTTTTCACATCTTCGTACGAACCAAAGCGCTGCTCAGCAAGTGCGTGACCCATCGATGCAAACAAGTGGTAATCGAAAGGAGCCAAGTCTGGTGAGTAAGCCGCATGGGGTAGAACTTTCCAGCTGAATGCTTCCAACGTGTCCCGAACTGCTTTTGCCGTATGTGTATGCATTGTCATGGAGAAAAATGACCTTATGTTGCCTCTTTTAGTATTCTGGTCGTTTTTTAAGCAGCGAACAGTTCAAATCGATCAATTGTTGTTGATAACGTTTGATAACCGTTTCGCCAGGCTTCAATAGCTCATAATAGACCACACCCTTCTGGTCCCACCAAAAGCGCACAGAGCATCGTCTTCCTGTCAAAGCGATCCGGTCTTGCGATCGATGTGAATGGTGTGCCTGATTTTTTGCATTTGGGTGCGTCCATGATTTTTTGCACTTGGGATTCTCAAAAAAAATCCACTTTTCATCCCCAGTAATGATACGATGCAAGAATGACTTTCTTCTGTATCGTTCGAACAAAATTTCACATGTATTTCTGCGCCTCTCCATCTGTTTCTCGTTCAATTCATGTGGCACCTAGTCTGCCGACTTTTTGAATCTTTCCCATCTTTCGTAGGCGATTGGAAACAACTTGTTGACTAACGCTCAATTGCTCTGCAAGTTGTTTTTGTGTTTGTGAATCATCTTCATCCAGCAATGCTTGCAATTCCACGTCTTCGTACTTTTTGGGTGGTTTTCCGTGTTCCTTGTCTGCAACATCGAAATCTCCAATTTTGTAACGCTGAAACCATCGTTCACACGTTTTTTGCGATGGAACATGTTCACTATAAGTTTCTCCAAGTAATCGGTATGATTCCGCAGCAGTTTTCTTCAAATGAAAACAAAAAATTAATGCTGTCCGCGAATGCTCCTTATTTGATACAAATTTCGTCATATTAAACACAGCAACACAATACTATGCAAACACTTTTTAATCAAATCACTTTGCGCGTTTGACACTTGTTGATGGTACAATAAAATGGCGTATAATGTTAAATCTTTGTACTTCACTGCATTGGTGCGCCATCTGTTTCTCAAATCGTCATTTCATACTTGTACACCTGATAAACCAGCACCCGAACTTTATTGATAAATTTCATACTGTCATTTTTTAATCGATTTCAATTGACTCGGAGTGGTTTCAAATTAAAAAGAATCACTGTGATTAACTTAATCCATGATTAACTTACTAAGCGATTGTATTATTATATTAATGTGAACAATATTTGTAGTTTGTTCGCACACATATACATGCTTTATTTGAATAAATTTATTCTTCAGAATTAATAATATATTTATTGAAATATTTTTATGGTTTTATGGTTTCATAAAAAATTGCTTTTAGAAAGCACATAGAAATGTGATTTGTAGAAAAATTTAGTGAGATTTATGTATAGAAATAGTTTTCACTTTAGAGTCTTCGTAAAAAATTTATCCAAATATATTACATTGCAATATTGTTGGAACGTTTTGTTGCAATATAATAAAAAAATGGACATTTTAACGTTGTTGAAATTTTGCAACAATGATTCAACAACATTTCGCAATCTTTCTGTGCTGTATGGGTTATAATACACGGTGCACTTTATGTTACACTTTATTCAGCTTCAGCATTCACCGCGCACGCAATTGTATGGAGCATGCACATTACAATCTACGGTCATCATCTCTCCATCCCTCTTTTCGACTTCAACCGAATGTACAACGATTATAAGTCTTTCTTCTCTAGGTCTTAGTGCTCCTTCCTATAGTATATGTTCTAAGTGTATGTATGGCATTATAGCTCTCTGGAGCTTTGATGATCGCGTCCAATCAGAGGAGACTGAATCACGTGAGATAATTTGCCCCTTTCACCCTGTTTCGTGAGGCTCTATACTCATTTGCTACAGTGAGACGTGCATATTTCAAGTGTATAATTTTAATTAAAAATGGAAATGCTATATTTATACTGAAAATTAACGTATAATTAAAATAGAATGCGTTAATAACAATTAATGACAATAAATAATGATTAGAATTGATTCCTCATCTCGATCATAAAAAAAGGATACCTTCCATATAGGGAAATCTCTGTCTCCTCGAAAGAGGAATCTCTGAAATCGATAAATTCATTTAGAATATGATGAAATCTGTCGCCCAATATCATGTTACGTCTAAACCCTTGGAAGTTTAGTTGAGGAGACAATGAGGGAGAGGATATGGACGGCTAGATTAAATTTCACAGATATATGCGCGAAGGCGAATACCTGTGAGTCGTATGCACCTTTTCGGTTCTGGAATATGGAATCAATGTCCCGAAGGGACGTTATGACCTGTTCCGATGAACAGTGCGAACGTCGGTCCTACTTTTTGATTCAAGAAACTTAATCCTTTTGATCCGGAACTAGATCTCGTGCGATCTCAGGTATTTAGAGGGAAATAAATGCGAGGGAAATAAATGATTTAAATAAACGGAAGCTGGGAATTTTCATTTATAAGATAAACGATTAACATTTATTTTTAAAAAATTTAGGTTTATATAGAATATTCATACATATTAGATATGGGAAAAAGTTCGTGGTTTTTCTTGTTGAATGGCATTAAAAAAACGCCACCAACTTTTTCTCACACCTAATATTTTTATACAAATATAAAAAAAACTTATCATTACATGGTGTAATTACAATCGATTTGTTTAATATAGCTGAGTAAGAATTTAGTTATGGAGGTGTGCGCGCGCGCGCGCGCGTGTGTGTGTGTGTGTGTGTGTGTGTATGAAGAAGAGGAAATAAGGTTATTGGGTATTGGAGGCAAGGAAGGTGGTGCAGGAGCACATCGGAATGAGGTGTTTATATAAGGTGATGTGGGGTTTTCAGGATAGACTGTAACTATTCTGTCCCTTTCATTAAAGGGGGAAGAATACAATCTAAACAGCCGATCCTAGTCAATTGACATGGGATCTGACTGGAAGAAATGGTTTAAGAGAAGAGAGAGAGGAAATCTTTCTTCGAGAAGAGAAGGGAGAGAGAATCGTTCCTCGAGAGGAAGAAGGAAAAGGAATCGTTCCTCGAGAAGAGGAGAATAGTTCAGGATTTCCTGAATGGCGGGGGAAGAGATAAAGTCTAGTAGTTATGAGTGATTGGAGACTGGCGAATATGAGAGCTGGAGGCAGCTGTCGTCGATCGGTTGTGGCGGCACGTGGCTTGATTATGAGGACTTCCATCTACTCCTTCTGACGTAAGGAATTCGTCCCCGTTTTAATAGATGTACGAGCGCGCACTATAGCCGAAGAGAAAAATGTGTATATGTTTTCGCGTTTAAGCGCGTATAAATATATATATGTTTGTTTTTATATGGGGAGATGTGTGAATAAACCGAAGAAACGGCAGGCTACTGCTTGGTTCACGAGATCTCGGGTAGAGGTTGAAATGAACAAGGAGGCCCGCTGTCCACGAAAGAGCGCCAGGAGGGCAGTTGCAGTGACCAGATTGAGTGATCCCAATAATGATTGTTGCCCACAACTTTTTATGCACTTGTAAAAATACGCGAACTGGCGTGAACCCCTTTCCGGGGTTCAGCGCGGGTTTTTGCTGCCTGAGGTAGTCCGACTGACCGATGTGAATTGAGGTAGTCTGATTTCGTACTAACTAACGCGAACTGAAGTAGCCTTCGTACTGACGTTCTACGCTTCCGCGAGACCTCTATACTTCGGAAAAAGGGTATAGTGCCCTTTGGATGCAACAATTAGTTGCAATGTCGCGAGATTTACGATTTTTATAGCGTCCTATCGTTGTTAATCTAAAGCGCATCATTAGAGGGGTTTTAAGAAGAAAAGAAATGATTTACGTTTTTCTTTAAAAAGGCAAGATTGCTCCAGATAGATGACGAATTCTGTTATCTTCGCGGAAAATATGGCTAGGTAAACAGACGTGCACAACTAGTTTTGCGTGCAAGGCAACCATTGTCAGTCGCGAGTCCAATCTTGGATAATGCCGTGGGAAGTTATCCCATGCGTTTTATGGTTTTTTAGGCGCGACGTGGCGTCTGTTTTCTTAAGAAATTGTTGGTCAGTCTGTGGAACGACAGAGCTTGAATTTCTATTATTGCGTGACTTCGGTGCATTTACAGTCTTTTGCAATCTTGTCACTTGTCTTTTCGAGCCTGCATTAAGATTGTTATTCTTTCCGAGTTGATTGGCATTTACGAGTTTTCGCGGAGCTTGTCCGATCCCTCTTTTAAGTTCAGACCGTTTATCAGAAGTCCTCCATTTCGAGTCTCATAGACGCCAATCATAGTCGCAACGTAAAGCCGATTATTTCGAAAGAAAAGAATCGTGAGATCTATAGAAAATCTATAGGACAAAACAATCAAATTCTACTTTTTTATCAGAAAGAAAAGTTGAAAAAAATCATGTTTGAAGTTTTACGTATGTGATGTGACAGCGAGCGAAACAGTAAAGAGAATAAGTGAGACAATAAAGGTAAGTTTTCACGAACTGCTCAAATTGACTATTTCAGCGACAAAAAGGATCATGTAGTCAAAATTAACGCTTGATATTCGTCAATTTTGAAAATTTATCTTAAGAATAGAGGAGGAAAGCCGCTGGCGTGCTCGAGCTTGAATAGTAATAGTGAAGATTGATTGAAAGTAAAACTTCAAATGATTTTTTCAACTTTCCTTGCCAATAATAAAGTGGAGTTTGGTACTAGATGACAGATTTCATTATACTGTAAATAAATTTATCAATTTCAGAGGTTTCATCTCTAGGGCAGAAACCTTTCTATACCGTGAGTATTCTTTGAATTAATAAATAATATTGTGTATATAATGACCCGTATTCAAAACAAGCTTATAATGATGTTAGCGCGCTAATATGCTATAATTTACGTCACGCATACTATAGAATTTTAGAGATAAAAGCGCGTTCTGAATGAAGATCATTATGTTTAAATATATATATATATATATATACACATTTACATATAAATGACATAAATAAACAAAATAAATAAATAAATTTTTTTATAAATAAATAAATAAATATTAATAAGTCAGATTACTATTTCTCTTTTTTTAAATATCTTAATATTTCAAAACTTCATCTCATAATTAAATTTAATAATTTTAATGAAATATACTTTAATATTCTGACATTTGAACCAAGTTGTTCTTTACGCAGTGACACTATTTTGAATGTAATTTGTTAAATGGAAATAGAAATACGGTACTTATATTCGAAATGAATTATATAATTATATTAATATTAATATGACAACAACGAACAATTATATAACAACGAACAACATTATTTATAACAACGTGTAATAATAACGTATAAAAATAAATTATATAAATGTAAATAATCTATTAAAAAGCTCAATATAAAAATAAATAATGATACTAACAAGGGAAGTTTTATAATTGTCCGGAACCGATTTAATTCTCCATGAAATAGGTTTGTAAAACACGAAAATCTAAGAGACACGTATTTTTTTATACGTGCGTTAATTCATATTTAAGGGGTGGAACACCATTTTGAAAAAAGGCGATATTTTTCTATTGAATCGAATATCGTCGGAAGTATAAATAAAAGGTAAAAAAAAATTGTTTTAACAAAAATCGTACGGTTTCAAGAGTACTTTAAAGTTATAAAAAAAATTTTTTTTATTTCTTTATTTAACAAAATATCCCCACCATCCATAATTTTCTTAAATTTTCAATTTTTTTTACCAAATTAAAGATTATTTTTTTACAAATTCAACCATGTGTAATAAAGTTATGACATATCATTTTCGAGAATTAATTATTAACTTCCGTATATACGCTATTTATGCTCATATACGTAATTGACATTGGAACAATAAAATATATGAAAAGACGTCTCAAGTAAAATTTTGTATAGTTTTTTACATGCGTGTGTATTTAGATTTTGTAAATATATATTTTTA
>NW_017259314.1:223045-224915 GCF_001594045.1 Atta colombica | reverse complement strand
ATGAACATATATGGACATATTTCATATATATATATATATATTGCAACCGCACTCACGAGCGTGGCGCAACTTCGTCGCGCGTTCACAGCTAATTTTCTCTTGATTCGGCATTTCCGTCTTTATAACAAATTTTCGTCTGACCTCGAAAACGCAATAGAAAATGTGTTCTTCCCGCAATAGAAAATGCGGTCCCTCCTGAGGGATCCACACAAGATCTCGAAAAGTTGGGCGCCAGGCATGAGTGAGCGTGTTACTTTTTATCGAAATTAATCGGGAGATTCTCCACGTGATTTTCTATAGAATTGCAAACGTCAATAGCTCTCGTAACAGTAGTTCGGAAATGACAGAGAGGGCGGTTCACGGTCGAGTATAGAGGATATCGATCGCGATCTTGCGAGAAGCGAGTAAGGAAACGGCAATGAATCACACAATAATTAATAAACAGTAGAATAATAATAGTAGAGAATAATAGTAAGAAGTAAAAAATATATTTGATTAATCTCCGACTCTCATTCGTACTTGTTGACAAGGTCACGACAACATGCAATCGAAATGCTTTAGCCTCGCACATGCCCTGATACGTTCTACCCGGGACGTTAATTACGCTAACTCTTGACGGCACGAGCTCATGCCACGTAAGAATACTTTTCGCAAATCGCACGAGCATTAGGTTTGATAGCCGAGAGACGATTACGGTATCACCACACGGCGTGATCTTGTGCTCGTCCGCTTCGAACTACTTTACAAAATGTCGGAAATAGATAGAGAACACGCACACCATGATACAAATTCCGATACAATCAAGACAAATCGATACGCGACAAGACATAACTATTGTAGAAAATGATTAGGCTGTGGCTTAGGCGGACGCGGAAAATAATTCTTCCGAAAATCCTGTAACCATACCATAAAAAACCCGATGCACGACAATTCCGCGAGCCTCTTACAACTAAATATGACAACGATAATTACTATGTGCCTCCTGGACATGGAAATTGGCGACCTTACAATTGTGTGACGTTCGTCTCACTCTAGTAATCTCACTCTAGTCGGTCTCAGGCTCGCTCTTCTGGCTCTCTAGGCGTCCCTCGGCAGTGCTTCTCATTCATTCGTCACAGTGCTTCCGAGAGCACGCAATGATCGCTATCTCCACAAGGAGGCCTTATCGCGCTTAATTGGTGTGGGACCTTGCAAGCTCCGTGAATCGCGTGAGCCGTGTCATCTACGAACGCATCCTGCGTCCTAGCGCAATTTGATTGGATCGCAGCGTTTCCTTCGGCTGCCTCAGAGACTCTCCCGGATGTCCGTGTCGGCGTTCCCGTAATCGATATCTCCGCTTTCAATCCTGGAGGTGCCGACCTTTCAGGAGAGGACTCCGCAAGCTCCACCATGGGGTCTTTCGCCGACACTTAAGCGTAGAATGGCCATCCCCGGCTGCTGTCCTCGCCGCCATGCTCCTGTAATATGTGGCGATAAAACATGTTTCGAACCAAAGCAAAAATATTGAAATGCAGAGCGATATCATCTGCGTGTTGCCCGTCCTGTGATGCTGGGCGCCTCGGCCAATCCGTCCTCCATCATTCCTTCTCCGCTTCTCCGCCTTTTCTCTTCTTCTATGATTCGGTGAGACGACACAAAAGTCATAAAATCGTAGAGAGGTCACCAATTACCCTGCAAAACTCGCAGTACGATAACGCACGAAAAAACAATAAATCGATGCAGAAAATCTGCGGGACGCACAAATTAAACAAAACAAATCGATGAAATAATGCCACAGAAATGCACAGATACGTCCGTCTTCTAAAAAGGATCCAGGATGCCAGAGTTGCGCTGTTCAGTCAGGTCTTCCGACTCTTGTGACGGACGAAAA
>NW_017259314.1:202596-222945 GCF_001594045.1 Atta colombica | reverse complement strand
ACAATATATATATATATATATATATTAATTCTGTTATTATTTCTTTGACATTTAATTTTTTCTATGAATAAAAATTGAAAACAATTTTATTCCAAATCCATTTTTCTATAATAAAATTATTGTATAAGATATCTTTAAAAAATAATTTTTTTTTATTGTTGCATTTAAAATTGAATTGTTAGAAAATCTCACGTCTGAAGAATTCACATCACGTGTAAAAAAACTATACAAATTTTACTTAAAACATCTTTTCATATATCTTATTGTTTCGACTGGAACATTTGAACTGGAAACATCTGAAGATCTATTTATAGTTCAGGAAGCAGTTGAAAAAAGAAATCATATTGCAAATAATTTGTAAATTAAATATATAAGTATATATAAAGTATATATAAAGTGAAAATAGGATTAAAGTATACACAAAGTAAATAAAATGTACAAAGTAGACAAACATATGTATATAAAAATGAAAATTTATAATAATAACATTACATAGTTACATGTTCATAAGAAATTGTTTTAAAAGTTCGTTTCTTTCTCATTGAATCAAATTGTTTTCTTCTTGTTAATTGTTCTATCGCTTTTATTTGTTGCTCCTTAATTGTAACCAATTTTTTTTTCACCTCTTTTGGAAATCTCCTTTGAAGCTCGCCTTTTTTGGCCACTTTTTAAAGGAGTACAATGTTCGGAAACTGAATCTCATTTCTGCTAAACTCGGTGCCTATCGTTTAAATATTCATTTTTTAACGTGCAATTAGAATTACTATTTACATCGATATCTAATTCTATAAATGACCAGCAGCAGTAAGATGAGACAATGGCGAAGATCTTGCGTTCGAATGTGGACATGGAGTAAGAGTGCATTGAAAGGCTACTTGGAGAAAGTATGAATCGGCTGAAATTTGTTGAAATACTGCTTGATCTTGTCACAGTTGTAAATGCCTAATCTGTGACTTGACTCAACGAGGATATCGAACCGAAATTTATGAAAAAAATTTCCGCTCAATAGGATGACGTCCACTCCCGCAACAGGTTAAGGGAGCGATGCGGAATGTACGCTATTCAGCGGATAATTTCGTAGCGCTCTTTACTGCTGAATGCGCCCATTGATAATAAGTGATTAGATAATAACTGGGCGGTAATTTATGATATAAGCTTATGTATACACTGAAGATAAGTATAACAAATAAACAACATAAAATTATTCACGTAGCAATTTTATGTTCAGTCAGTGCAATAGTTTTGTCATAATCATATCTGTGCAATTTGTTAAATTGTTTTTATATTACGATTCAAAATCAAATTTAATCTTTGGAAATGACTATTAATCCGCTTAATGTTGTTAGACTTTTATTAGCATCTATAAGTTCAATATATTTAATAGAAAGTAACTGAAGCAAAAATAGGATTCAAAAAAATATACAAAAATTATTGCTGGATAACATTTTTCACTATATAATGGATTAAAAATAACAGAAGAAACTTATCTCGATTATCAAGAACCTTAATTACATAATTCTGAAATAATTAAAGATGATGAAGAAGCATAGAATGAAAATAATTTAAAATCCTCAATCTCATCCTCAATATTCAAATGATGACGTAGACTTTGACAGACTTCTTAATAAAAGACGAGCTGTTGAGTGTTGGCGAAATTGGGATATTAATGAAAAAACTAAAAACAAAAAGAATCGTCAGCTAAAATCAATGCAAAATAAATTTAGAAGAATTTCTTCTGAACGTCAAGTAAGACAATGGGAAGAACAATTATATTCAGGTAGAAATATAATAGAAAAATTATTTTAAATTTCCAAATTTACACATGATAAATTTACTGCAACTGTTGAATCAGAATTCATAGTTCATGATATCGATATAAAGGTGGGCTTTATAAGCTCAAGAAGATATATATATATATAGGAAATTTAAATCCTATATTGAAAGCATCTCACAGTTGGATATCAACATTCAAACAGTTCCACCGAATTGTTTCGAGAAAAATTACTGTGAAATTTGTAATTAGAAGAACAATAGAAAATTCCGTTGAGTTGCAAAATATAGCTAATGATTCTCTGAAAACAGTGAAATTATTTATCGAACAGTCTCATTCTGAAAGGTCATTGTCTAAGAAATAATGGAGAAATAAAGAAAGTAGAATGTGCATCTATCATCAACAACACACTCATACACTATACAACCAATAATATCATGTAACGGAAATTTGTTGTCACCTTTATTTATTATATTAAAAGAATGGTATATTTGGACCAAAACTATAAGAAACTTTATTTATACCAATAAATATTAGCCATATTATACCAATAAATATTGTAAAAGCATCGAAATCATCTAAAATGACTTCAAGTAATTAAATAAATTTCTTTTTACAATACATTTTCAGATAGTGTTTTATTAAAAAGTAAATATAAATTTACATAAACCGAATAATATAATGAAATTATAAATCTTATTTCTGTGATATATTTTATATTTTATTTGAGAATTTCATAACAGTCATAAAATAGTTATTAATTTAACATTTATATTTCTTACCATTAATAAAATGTAGTTAGAAGAAGCTCATTTTCCAATAGCATTTTCTAATAGCATTCTTCTTATCCATTCATGGATATTATCTCAATATTATTTCAGATTTAACACGTGCAGGAGACATATTATTATTATGATTATATCGAAAGGCACTACAGGAAAAATATAACCATTAGATGTTTACGGATTTAGAATTTGGAAAAATTTTGTTAAAAGATTTTTAGATACTTTTATTATTAGAAAGTAATATAAATGTACATTTTGAACGAAATAATATAATAAAATTACAATCTCTAATACATAATCAATTGTCATCCCCGCGATATCACAATTTATTTAAATATTCGTGGTTTAAAAGTGGTTATATAAACAAAAGACCAAAAGAATTTGAAAATCTAGTAGAATTTAGTTTTGACAAAAGTTTAACAACGTGTGACATCGAAGATTGCAATAATATAGCTGTGGTAAAATGTTCATGGCAAGAAGGCATTATGTTTAAAATATTTTTTCATCGAGTATTATTATTGTAATGAGTATAATAAGTAAAAAAACGATACAAAAAATAAACGATACAAAAAATATAAATTTATTATGTATAAACATTTAGAAATTATTTCATTATTAAGTATAATATATACGTTTTGAAATTAATACGTATTAGTAAACGACAAGTAAATAAGATATTAAAGCGTAAAACTGAAAATAACTTTAAGAGAATAATCTTCAGATATTATAAAGAATAATGTACAAAGATGAATAAAAAAGTTTTACTCACTTTGAGGAGAAATAATAAAAATTATTATAACTCTTAATATTATTTATAATTTGTAATGTTACAAATGTCAATTTCCTTATTCATTGATTTATGTATTTTATCGTTCCGACAATTAGTTACGCATATGAGCATGGATAGGATATATATGGAAGCATTAATAATTAATTCTCGAAAATGATATGTCATAATTTTATTACACATGGTTGAATTTGTAAAAAAATAATTTTTAATTTGGTAAAAAAAAATTGAAAATTTAAGAAAATTATGGATAATGGGGATATTTTATTAAACAAAAAAGAAATAAAAAAAATTTTTTTTATAACTTTAAAGTACTCTTGAAACCGTACAACTTTTATTTAAAAATTTCTTTTCTATCTTTTATACTTCCGATATTTGGCTCGAAAGAAAAATATGTTTTTCTTCAAAGAGGTTTCACCCCTTAAACATGAGTTAGCGCACATATAAAAAAAATACATCTCTCTTAGATTTTCTTGACATTTTTATAATATATTTTTATAATATATTTCATGAAGAATCAAGTCGGTTCCGGACAGTTGTAAAACTTCTCTTGTAAGAAGCTATGAACATAAAACAAATAATTTATAATAATATAAATAGATCACTGATACAAACATAACAAACGTTTCGTACCCGATCCGGTCATTTTTAATGTTAATAAAAGTCGATTAAGGGAATTTTTTTTAATTATAAAATTAAAATAAGTAATAAAATAAAATATGAATTGAGGTCTGAAATACTCTAAAAGTTTTTAGGTAGCTAATAAAACCTAGATAATCACAGATGATGTGAACTTGAAGTATTGATCCATATCGAATTTGATTACTCAAAAAATGGAATTCTTAATAGGCATTAAATCAAAAAAATTGTAGTCAGATCCAAATAAGTTAAGAATCCTGTTGAGTTTTTCAGTATATAATCTTCTTGATTAATACGCAAAAAATATAGTCAATATTTAATGATGTATAAATTGAAGTGCGATAGAATTAAAAATATGTTCAGTATCAAGAGACATTGTGAAATTTATTGAAACGATTTTATCCTCTAAATTAAAAAAATTCCCGTGATATTTGAAGAATTTTTCATTCATCAGTTCTACAGCTTTAAAAAATTCTTTAAAAAATAGACAGATACATGCAATTTCTTGAGATATACACGAAAGCCAGTTGTCAGTGGGGATTATCATATTTGTTTTGCAGCCCAATTACGGATATTTATGTTTAATCTTTAATCCGGGCTGCAAAATATTTTTTTTTAAATCATTGATAATACAGGTATTTTTTTTATTACCGACTTTCAGTATTTCTCATTTAATAGTATTTCTCAACTCTAAGATAGCGCAATTGTGATATTTTTCTTATTAAATTGACTAGCCTTCATTCTAAAATCAATATGACATTTCGTGTAGAGAGTTTCATAGGAAGAGAATAGCAAATTGTGTCACGTGGTCTCCTCTGATTGAATCCGGGCATCAAAGTTCCAGAGAGCCATGAGGGTTTGCCATACATATGGCAGTGACATCACTATGATGTAAAGCGGGGAGCACAGACTCTTATATAATGCATAACACGTAATGCATAAGAAATTGAACCAATCAAAGTCCTCCATTTTTTCTTTTCCATGAAATAAAAAACTTTGATTGGTTGAATTTTTTATGTTTTATGTTATGTAAGAGTCTGTGCTCTCCGCTTAAAGTATATCCAAGCAAATTTGCATAGCTGCGTAAACATATGCATAAAGAAAATTATTCAATCACATTTTACGTGCATCTTTATAGAAGAAATGAGATTGGATAATTTTCTTTATACATTTATGTATCTATGCAAGTTTGTGTGGATATATCCTAAGAATACAAGGTGTACCATTGCGCGTAATAGCAACACTGGAATCAATCAAATTTTGTTTTCTATGCACTTTTCTGCGTATAACAGTGTTGGCATATTGGAATAACCAATCAATTTTGGCCTAGAATTCACTCTCCTATTACGCATTCTCAGGAATGATACACTATAGATTTGTTCACGTCGCATAACATATCGTCGCATGCTTCAATCTTCGCATGTTCCTACCATAACTTTTATTCACTCCGACAAGCGCGTTTAAATGAGTAGGAGCTACGGTTGAAGGAAGTAGGAGTATGTTGGAGCATGCGATGCGAACAAACCTCTATCTTCTTACATCATGGTAGTCACGGTATTTAGATTAAACGATTGCAAAAGTCGCAAAAGTAAGCTTGTAACTTTAATTTCCTCCTCAATTTTACAATTGGTAAGATAATTGTAAGTAATACATATTATTAATTTTGGAAGTATCTTCTTTTATTGTACATATATACATGAAATAAAACTGCAAATTTTTACATTTCAGATATCTGAACAGGATTATAAAACGCCTTCCAGGTGCAGTGCTCCAAGATGCACAAACTCAAAGAAGGATATTGCTGTAAAACATTTGATCAAGATAAAATAAGATAAATTGAGATAAAAATGAATTGATGTTATCAGAATTTCTGATTGGAAACCTTCAAAATCAGTTATACTATATGCGTTAGTATCAAAGCGTGTATTATAAAATATACAAACGTTTTATAATACACTGTTCAACAAAAAATAGAAATAAAAATAGAAATAAAAAATAGAGATATATCACTTTCGAAACACGCTCAAAATTGCAACATGTGATTCGAAATTCTGAATATTGCACAATTTTAAACGTGTTCGAAAATGTTCTCTATTTCTTTGTTGAGCAGTATATAACTCTCGTAAACACCAATAAAAATAACATTAATGTTATAAAGATGATAGAAGAATTTGCGTATTATCGCCATGTTTTTGTCCATTGCTAATGTAAATATTAGGTGTACAACTTTGCTTCCGCCGTTTTTTTTTCCGAAATTCGAGGCTTTATTGTAAAAAACTGGTTATACATTTATGATTCAAAGTATTGTCCATCGCTGGCAACTACTTTCTCCCATCTTTCGGGTAGCGTACGAATCCCGCGTCGAAAAAACTGGTCATCTTTTGAGGCTATCCACGAATCGATCCAATTTTTTACTTCTTCATAAGACCGGAAGTGCTGGTCAGCCAGGCCGTGTGCCATTGATCGAAACAAGTGATAGTCAGAATGATAGTCAGAACAACGTCTGGAGAATACGATGGGTGTAGTAGAACTTCTCAACTTCATTTCAACGTTTCCAAGTATGTCTTGATCACTTTCGCAACATGGGGTCGAGCATTATCATGCTGCAAAATCACTTTATCGTGTCTCTCGTTGTATTCCGTTTGTCTTTCAATGCTCGGCTCAAACGCATCAATTGCGTTCGATACCGATCGCCTGTGATTGTTTCAGTCGGTTTTAACAGTTCATAATACACTACGCCGAGCTGGTCCCACCAAATACAGAGCATGACCTTGAACGTCAAAATCACCGTTCTTGAAGCGTTGAAACCACTCACGACACGTTCTTTCATTAATAGCGGACTGTAAGTATTTGAGAGCATTCGATGAGCCTCAGCCGCAAATTTTTTCATATTGAAGCAAAAAATTAAAACCTCCCGCAAATGAGAATTTGGCTCGTAAACTGACATTTTCAATCGAGAATAACTTTATGATGCAGACACAAATCGACTAATGTTTCTATGGGGTTATGTTGACAGATGCCTAAGTTTATTGTATGACGGCTATGATCTATTTATTTCGACCACCACTTACCGCTAAAGCCATCTATAGGAAAACGGCGGAAGCAAAGTTGTACACCTAATAATGTTTCATAAACCTTGCCGTTTACTTCATTAGGACAAGCACACTGATACTGAGTTTCTCGCTCCTCCGGGAAACTCTCTTTATGTAAACGCTGAGAAGAGAGTGAAGATATGTTGAGAAAAGGAGAGAGAGGAAGGTTTTCCTTGACTTGTCAAGAGAACAATCTTCTACATACTACTTACATTATAATCTGAATCTCTGTTCAAATTGTCTGGATGTTTCTATATTTCTAGAACCTTTTGATATTTCCTCGGGAAGTATGACATCTTTGTGTGCTATAGTAGCCGTTTTTTAATAATATTTAATGTTCTGTCTTAACGCTGTGTTCTGTCAATGCTGATTGCGTACTATATTTTAGCCTGATATCCCGTTGATGTTTCTTCATGTGCATGTTGACCATTCTTCCGGTTTCACTGATGTATACTTTCCCGCAAGAGCGAAATTTTGCATATTCCTGTGGAACTGAGGGAAGGGAAAGATCTGAAAATGATGATTCAGATGTTGTATTTTCAATTATTCAAAATCCTGCAGTCTGTTGTTCCTTTTACGTATAAAAGAATAAAGAGACTTCTTTTGTTTAATTCTTCCTGTAGTATTGTGTGTATTTGTGTGTTCTTTGTTTCTCTCCTATATTTACTCATCTGTCCTGCCCACTTCTTTCTTTTTGTATCTGTTTCGCTGGTTTGTTTCAAGTGATTTTGTTCTGCTTGTAGATGTTTTTTATCAGAAATACTGAATGCTCTGTGCATAAGTGAGTGTATTGTCGACTGTTTTTGTGTTATATGGTGATGCAACTCGAAATATAAGTATTCGTCAGTATATGTGTTGGCTTCTTGTTTACTTAATAGCTCAGAGTATTATTAGCCTTCCTTATGCCAAGAATATCCAGGAAAGGAAACTTATCATTCTCTTCTATATCCATGGTGAATATTGGACGTTGATTGTTGAGAAAGTTTAAGAATTTGTGAAGTACACTGCCATGTAATCTGTTTCTAGATTATAAAAGTATCGTCTACATATCGGAACCTCTTCCTCGAAATGCTCTATGAAGATGTTTGCAATAACAGGAAAAATAGGAGAGTCCATAATCACTGTAGACGTCTGTTCGTAGAATTGGTTATTATAGGAAAAATATTTGTTCGTTACACTGCTCAAGGGATAATATTATTTGGGACTTTATATGAGATTTTGATTATATCTAAAGTTTCTTTTATTTATTGAAACTTTTGTAAAAAGTGATTCTACATTGAAACTCATCAATATATCACGATGCAGACGAATATTTTGGATTTTTCCTTATGAAATCTGTCGAGTTGATGATATCATTCCTTCCTTAACCTTTGGAGATTGTAATTCGTGAGCTAAGAATAGTGCAAGGAAGCGTACATAGAGGTCATATATCGGAAATTTTATGGCGCTGACAATTAGTCTGAGAGGAATATTAAGTTTATTTTTGATAGACCATATACAGTCTTGGTAGGAGAGAACTCGTGAACTTTAATATTGCTTTGGTTTTGTTGGGGAGTCCACTTTTTTTTATTAAAAACTAATTTTTATTAAAACACTAGTTTTCCATGTGATCCTATTTGTTGTGACTCTATCAAACGTGTAAATTTCCGAGAGAAAAATCTCTATCTTCATCCTGTATGTATGTCCTGCATGTCTGATATATTCATGACTACTGTTGCGTTCTCTCTGTTGAGAGTACTAAGATGTCTTTTTTCAATTCCTGAAGTGCCAGTCGCTCTTGTCTGGTAATATTGGGCGCTGGGGGCTTAGCCTTGCGGAGTATATTAGTGGAGTATATTACTTGTGTACAGATGTTGTCTGCTTGCTCTGTAGGAAGTTTGTAGATTGTTGACTAATGATTTCTTCTTTTGAAATCCTGTTTGGCGCCATTGCAAAATTGGACTCTTTGACTAACGCGAAAACAGTGTTGGGAGACAGGATCTTAGACATGTTTTTATTTATGTGGAGCAGAAGAGGTTGTAATCCTTTGTGTAAACTCAAGCTACAATATTTCTGCTTTTGTCGTTCTGTGCATTGCGTGTGGGTATTCTGCGCTTGTTCGTAAGTAATCTGATCTACAGTTTGCCAACGTCTTGTAGTATGGAAGAGAAGGTAAAGATGGAAGGATTTCTAAGAAATCTTGTTTACATGTGTATTTACAATTAGTAAAATGAATACATTCTCTAGCAAAGACTCCAGTTTTACATAAGATTCTCTTAGACTTACGCGTGCCCAAATGATTGATGATGATTGAATGATTGATGATGAGTTGTAGGAATTTTGGAATAACGTCATTGTCTCTACAGCGTTTTAGAAATGTCAAGTTAGATAGATTTTTGACGAAGGATGTCCTGAGTTTGGTAAACGTGTTTACCTTGGAAAGGATATTCTGCCTGTAGAATTTCTTGATAATGTTTTTTTAGGCTTTTCACGATTATTATTTTTAAAAATGCTAGAAGGTTTGCGGTTTATCGCCGTGTTTTCGTTCATTGCTAATGCCAACATTTCGTGTTATATTGAGGAAGGGAGGAGGAGGTTTTCTTTATCTTGTCAAGAGAGCAGTCTTCTACATCTGGAGATACTGATAAGTGTCTTGGCGCTAAAGTACGTACATTATAACCTGAGTTTCTGTTCAAATCGGATGTTTCTGTATTTTTAGGGTCTCTCTGTACTTCCTCGGGAAATACGATATTATTGTGGTTATTTGTCACAAATAGCAGTAGCCATTTTTTCGAATAAAGGTAGTTTCTAGGAAGAGAAGCAGCTCAGTATCAGTGCGATTCTCGCCCTGATGAAGTAAACGGCAAGGTTCATAAAACATTAATGCTGGACGAAAATATGATGATAACTAGCAAATATTCTAGCATCTTTAAAGATAATAGCTGTGAAAGCCTAAAAAGCGTTAGCATTAATGTTATAATTTTTTACTCAATATCAATATATTAAATTTAATATAATGTGAGTGTATGTAACAGTTACATAATTGTGTGGAAAATTATAACAGATTGACATTAATGATAGTTGGTAAACAGATATTTTTCTGTAACGTATATCTCTTATTTTTTAGGTCCATTTTCATTTATCAGAATTATTCCACATCAGAATTATTCCACATTCGTAACAAAAAAATTATAAGGAATTTTGCCATGCAAAATGCCATACAAATTTGTATTGCAAATGTCAAGAACCTATGAAAAAAAATCTCTTGCAAAAATTCAACCAGAATATCAATAATATGAGTCAATTAAACTTTTTCCTCACAAAAAAACAAAATTAAGAAATGATCATTCATATGTTGCTACAGAAAATTCTGAAACGTAAGAAAACAAGAGGTATTAATTTTTATGACAATTATATTACAATATAAAACATTTATATGCATGCTTCGATATTAATCTCACACAGTATAGCTGATTTTGAAGGTTTCCAATCAAAAATTCCAGCTGCATCAATTCATTTTTGTTTTGATTTAGGATCTTGTTCAAATGTTACGAAGCAATATTCTTTTTTATTTAATTTGTATATTTTAGAGCGGAATGCGGAATAATTCTGATGAATGGAAATGGACCTAAAAAATAAGAAGTACATATTACAGAAAAAAGCAATTCTTCTTTATTTAAATTTATATATTTTAGAGCACTGCACCTGAAAGGTATTTTATAATATGCACAAATCCTGTGCAGATTCTGAAATGTAAAAATTTGTAGTTTTATTTATCAGTAAAGAATATTCATAATTTTATTTTATGTATATACAATATATACAATATATATACTTCCAAGATTAATATCAGTTGATTCGCAAAGACTCCTTACTAATCACAAAGAAATGATAAAATAGGGCAATAGGAGTCAGGCACAGTAATTGTTGTGCAACAATATCACTTAAAAAGACTTTAACAATTGTAAAATTGAGGGGGAAATTGCAGTCACAAGTTGCAATCACAGTCGTCTAATCTAAATACCATAACTGCCATATGCATGGTACCCCTACTATGATTCTTTGGAACTTTGATGTCCGATCCAATCAGAGGAGACCAGATGATGCAATTTACTCTCTCCCCGTGAAGCTCTCAAGTTTTTCGGCACGGAGTACATGTCTAAAAACGTAAATGAAATCTTGCTCATATAAACAATTAATAATATGAGATGTTGAACAATTCCCCACATTTTAATTTATTTTTACTTGTATTAATGTTTAATATCTGTTTAAGTTAGAGTTAGGTTAAATTGTGATATAAATAAATAGCTTAGACAAATTTCGAAATTGTTTTCTTATGTTTGATTGTAAATTAACATCTTTATTTTTTAGCAAATCTATTAATTTTTATCAAATGATAAAGAAAGCCAAGAACGGTTAAAATTGGAGATTTTCAAACAATACATTATATATTCTTATATTAAATTAATTTATTTCAGATATGATTGAGAATCGAAAAACTTTCGGTTCCAATACAATCATTCTGAAACGCTAATAACGCTCCTAAATTCGAATAAACAGAAAGAAAGTAAGAAATTTATTACGAAAAATATTTTCTCAGAATTCGAATCTCAGACCTCTCAACTTTCCGGAAAAAGTGTCTTATCCAACTCGAGTATTGCACAGTAGGCTTCAAAACTTTTAATAATCTTACTCTTTATCTTCTCACTCATCATCAGTTGCACAATAGTTTCTTATACGTTTAGTTACAAAATATAAGTTCGTGTAAAAATTAATATAATGATTAAGGAATTCAAAGTATTATGATTTTTTTGATACTTTGAGAGATAAAAGTAACATAACAAAAAACGTCAAAAGATATTTCATCAAAAATTTCGAAATTAAACACTAAAAGTAAAAAAATTATTGGGAGTACAAATAAGTTTCCGCCGTTTGCAAAAGATGGCGCCACTAATAAACTATAATTAAAATTGTTTGATGTAAAACAACATATCGTAAGATTAGACATCCGGCAACACCATAACCTTGAAATATTAGCAATTTTGTATCAGCATCATATATTTTTTTTTGTATAAAAATCTCGAGTTTTGAGCCAAATAAGCGTCATTTGCGGGAACTTTTGATTTATTTCTTTAATTTGAAGAAATCTGCAACTAAGGCTTATAGATTGCTTATCGAAGTATATGGTGATGCTGCCTTAAGTGAGAGAAGTTGTCGTGAGTGGTTTCAAAAGTTTAAGAACGGTGAATTTGACGTCGAAGACAAAGAACGTAGCGGAAGGCCGAAAGTGTACGAAGACGCGGAATTGGAAACATTATTGGATGAAGATTCGTGCCAAACGCAAAAAGAACTTGCACTTACATTAGGAGTGACTCAACAAACAATTTCATATCGTTTGAATCATTGGGAATGATTTAAAAGCAAGGGAAAAGCTTGGGTTCCATATGAACTGAAGGCGAGAAATGTCGAACATCGATTTTTCACATGTGAAATGCTGCTTGCCAGGCATAAACGAAAGGGTTTTTTGCATCGTATAGTCATTGGTGATGAAAAATGGATCCACTACGATAACCCAAATCAGAGGAAATCATGGGGACCACCTGGTCATGCTTCAACATCGACAGCTAAGCTGCCGAATATTCATGGAAATAAACTCATGTTGTGTATTTGGATCAGCTTGGTGTCGTGTATTATGAGTTGCTCAAACCGAACAAGACCATTACTGGGGCTGTCTATCGAATACAATTGATGAGATTGAGCCGAGCACTCAAGGAAAAACGCGCCCATTACTACTCTAGGCAAAATGACAAAATTATTCTCCTGCATGATAATGCTCGACCACATGTTGCGGCGTCGGTCAAAACCTATTTAGAAACACTCAAATGGTAAGTTCTACCCCATCCGCCGTATTCTCCAGACATATTGCTCCTTCTGACTACCACTTGTTCTGATCGATGACGCATGGCCTGTCTGAGCAGCACTTCACATCATATGAAAATACCAAAAATTATATCGATGATTAGGATAGCCTCAAAAGATGAAGCGTTCTTCCGACGCGATATCCACATGCTACCAGAAAGATGGGAAAAAGTAGTGGCTAGCGATGGACATTACTTTGAATAAAACATTATGAATAAAACATTATATACCGTTCTTTCAATAAATGCTTAATTTTTGATAAAAAATGGCGGAAACTTATTTGTATTCCCAATGTTAACTAAAAAAATTTTTTTTTAATTCGGTTTTTACTCTTGAAAAACCATTACAATGTTTTTTTCAAAACATTTTTAGGCGTATGTTTCCTTATGTATCTCATGTCTTATGTATCTCAGTATAAAAAAATAAGAAAGACTTCGATATTGTCCATTTTATTGTGTGGAAATGTTCAAGATATAAATATTTCGTAATTTTTAATCTGATAATAATTTTTTATATCATGTAATTACAAATTACAATCATGTCAAAATGAAAAGCTTAAAATTGATTGACCATCAAATTTTTTTTCTTCTTCTTCGACTTGGTGTTCTTGTATTGGCATATTTTCGTCAATACTTGCAGAATCTTTTTCAAATTCACTATCCTATAGAAATAATACAATTTCTGTCGTTAAATTTTGTGGTTCATTATCTTCGAGAAAATATCTGTCAAGCTATCCGAATTTAAATTTTCTAAATCCATTAAGTATTCAAATGTACTGTCCTTTTCGATGTTTATTCTAATCGAAATGACATGATTCGCCTGTTTTGCCAATATGTACAGTTTTAGTCGATTTTTCCACAGGCGCAATAGGTGAGAATGAATTATTTTTATTTTTAATTCATTCCAAAAATCCATATTTGAGATTCCCATGCCATTTACTGTGGCCACAATTGTATAACTAATTTCGTAAAGTGCTTTTATTATATTGATTATTATATAGAATCTCTTTAGTCATATGTTTTGAAAGATCGTAACAAATTGATTGTTTCCAGTTAGAAAACAGACTATGAATCATCACCATGAACCATCTGGCATGTTTTATGCGATCCGTATATCTATTGCTCTTTTCGATCTAACACGAGAGATATTAGATTTTATTAGAGATATATATTTCATCGAACAATAATACAGTCAGTTTCTCCGCAGTAGTAAAATTTCGACTTTTCATTATTTTTCCATTATTTTTAAGACATAGAGAATTCCAGTCTCAACTTTAAAATTATTGTAGCAAACCAGTTATGAAAAGTTATTACAAATAGAAGAGAAATTTTTAAATATTCGCGACAGAAATGTTATCAATTATCCACTTTATTCTCGTTTTTTTGGCCATAATTTTCTTCACTTATCCAGATGTAAAGATAGTGTTCAGGAAATTGGCTGTTATATTTTTTTACATTTTCTTCATGTCTTTTTGCACCGATTCAATCATTTATTTATTAATATGCAGTTGCAGACGTTTCCGAGTTAATTACTCTTTGTAAGTTTTTAATTCTTTGATTATGTTTAATAGTTTTTAATATTCTCGTACAATTTGCTTCATTTCCTGTGAAAGTCAGAAAAATGCACCTTCTGGGAGAAGATATTACAAACAATTAAATAATGTAATGTAATAGAAACTTATATATCTATATATATGTTTTACTTATTTATAGTCCATCAAAAATTTAGGTTATAAAAACATATAAAGATATGATAAAACATAAATTAAAGAAATATGAAAGAGAATAATTTAGGATCCTGATAGCAAAGCCTGCGTAGATAGATTTTGAGCTTGCTACCATTTTTTGATTGCAGAAAAGCAATAAATTGTACACAGTGTTTGTACTTAGACATTGTCAGCAAACTGCTGTCAAAAATATGACAATCTGCTAACATGCTATGCCAGCAAATTGATAACAGAAATCGAGCAGAGTCTGCTGCATAATCTGATAGCAGATTGCGCGTAGAAACCGAACAGAACCTGCTGATATAACCTGGCGGCAAATTGGCAGCAAAAACCGAGCAAGATCTGTCATTTTCATACGGCATCGCCACGAGATGGACTTGCTTCTCATTAGAGAAAATCGTTCAGGAGTCCTATAAGAATTGGCTTATGTAAATCGAATAGGCAAGTCTCCTAAAGATTTCCAAACTCTTTCGGAGTATTCTTTCAAGTTTTCTGAATCTCCAAATATTTTTTTTACTATTTTACAATTTTCTCATGTGTATTTTTGAAATATGGGGATAGTTCTCATGTAGAAAAGAACGCACTCATTTGGTCTACGTGTATTCTCTCTCGTTTCGCGCCTGCGTATAAAGTGTATCTCTGAGAGAAGGAATTAAAAACACGAAGAAGCTCGGCGGGCTAACCTAACTAACAAAAATTTGAAATAACGCCCAACTCAAGATGAAACATGTTCCTCCCGGTTCGCATTCGTCGTGAACTCTTACAGAACGTACATATACGAGACTCTCTTTGCCGATTTGACTGTAAGTTATTATATTTCAATTCCTCGTATTCTTTCTTTGGACCTCTCAGATATACACTTTATACGCAGGCACAAAACGAGAAAAAACGCACGTTTTTCTAAGTAAGTCCATCCTTTTCTAAATGAGGAACCCTTCTACTTAAATTTCTATTCTAATAATGCTTGATCTAGAGATACTATATGGGGATGGCCCTATGTAGCATGAGGTCCTGATCATTATTTATTAGGGATGCCATAAAAAAGGCTTCCTTATACCTGATAAGGCTCTCATCGGGATTTGATAGGGATGCATTAACTTTATAAATATTTACGAGGGTCGTTCGATAAGTCATGTAAATTTTTACAAGATGGCGCCATAATGAACTGTGTAGTATATGGCAAGGAAATAACATTGTTCAAATTACCTCATACCTAGTTTCATCCAAAAGCGCTTAGTTTACGTGTGGCAGACGTTGAGCAGGGCAGCAATTGTAAAAATGGAGAAAAACGAATTCCGTGCAGTTATTAAATATTTTTATTTAAAGAAATGAATGGCTGTGCAGATCAAAGCCGAGTTGGGTAAAGTTTACGGGAATTTTGCACCAGCATTGAAGACCGTTTATTTTTAGATTAATGAATTCAAAAGAAGCAGAATATCAATCAAAGCGCGCTCCGGACGGCCAATTAAAGTCTACGCCATCCATCGTAGATCACTGAATGAAGATGCGTGACATAACTGACATGACATTGTAGGCATCTCAGTAGATAGGATGCATAATATCCTGCATAAAGAATTAGAAAAAAAATGCTATTTCCCAGAAATAAAAAAGTTTTGTGCCCGATGGGTGCCGCCCATCGACCAAAAATGCATGCAAAAAGACTTCGCAGCAATATTTGTCGATGCTTAAGCACAATCCACAAGACTTTTGATGTCGATTGACATAAACGAGACCGTAAACGGGATCGTAAACGAGATACCATCACTATACATTCGAATCAAAACAGCAATCGAAGCAGTGAACAGTGTCTGAATGTGCATCGAAGAAGACGAAAGACTGTTTTGTCAGCCGGATAGGCGAATTATTAACATATATCGGCATTCACAATCTCTCCAATTTCAACGCGCGATCCGCTCGACACCTGAAATTTTGAGGTCGGTAGCTTCACAATTAAGCAACGCTCGTCTCACCAGATTATTCCCCGGGCTCTTCAACAATCTGGTCAGAATCAGCAACTCTCCTTCAGCTTTCTTCGTTTGTTTTTGTTGTGAGTCCTCGATATTTTGTGTGGAGGATCGTACATCTTCTTACAATTCCGGGCTCAGCTACAGTACGAGTGCCAGTCAAAAGTTTTCCGCGGATTCACGCAGGTCGTTTGGCCCCCTCTCTAATCAGAGCCATATCATGCGGCCTCTCAAATCGTATAAGTCCTCGCGGACCGCAAATTTTTACACTTTAGGACATGCAATATAAATTTAAGATGGATTCCAGTGTTGCCTATAGCCTCTGGATTATTCGGGGTGGTTTGGAAAGTCTTGACAAGCACTGCCACCGGCTTCGCCTTTTTCTACCGACGTCTTCTCCAGCCACTAGACGTACGCCTTGAGCATTCTTCTTCCATAATTCTCCTCTGTAATTTTCGAGTGATATAATAAAATTCAGAATAGCAGTGTATTACAAAATATAAGAAATTATACGTGAATATATACCTGCGTGTCCGGGTTCTCGGGTGAGACTTCCATATTATCGCATTAGAGCCGACTCTAATTAATGAGAGACTGGGTGCATAAAAATGTGAGAATGATTCTTAAAAAATTGAAAATGAAATAATTTATTTCAAATAATAATAAATATTATTTTACAAATAATTATTTTATTTCAAATATATAAATAAATATATAAAATAAACATAAAATAACATAAAATAAACATAAAAGTTTTATGTTTTATCGTAAAATTTGTAAAATCTTTTGTAATAAAGCACTTTTTGTATAATAAAACCTTTAAAGCTAAAATAATAATCTTAAAAACAAATTTTTCTCGTTTTTTTGCTACATATAATAAATGTAGGTATTGGAGGAAATTCAGACAAATAACAACGTTCGTTTATTATCACATACAAAATCTTAACTCGACTTGACTCGGGTGTGTCAACGGTTGTGGAATGAAGAAGAAAAAAGTTATCTAGAGGGGAAATTCAGTATCGTGTTCATGAGAGCGCGCCATCTGGTCGCGGAGTGTGTGAATCTAAGGCATGGTTGAAGTATAATTGAAAGAGTGAGAATGTGTGTGTGTGTGTGTGTGTGTGTGTGTGTGTGTGTGCGCGTGTGTGTGTGCATGCGTGCGTGCGTGCGTGCGTGCGTGCGTGCGTGCGTGCGTGCGTGCGTGCGTGCATGCGTGCGTGCGTGCATGCGTGCGTGCGTGCGTGTGTGTGTGTGTGTGTGTATGTGTGTACGAAAGTGTGAATGTGTCTCCACATATATTTATCTAACTTTAAGTTCCAAAAATGCACACTAGTTCAGTCATAGAAAACAGACCAATTATTGTGAACGATCAACGGTTCGATGATACGAGGCAAAATCCTGTTCTCTGATTGGTTGCAGAGTGTTAAGGTGACGAAGAAAATATTTTTTATGCCACTGTTTATATCGCCTTGCTAATTGGTTGCTGCTTGACGCTTGACGGTTGTATGTGAATGCCTTTATACGATAGAGCGTCGAATATCGTATAAAAGCGCCCCACTTTCCTACATACTGGAAACGCTTGCCAATCGGCAAAATGCGACATGATGACTAATGAACATGTTATGGTTCCAGCATTCCAGCGTGATGCGCGTCGCGATACGCGATATCCAATAAACCCAGTCAGAAATAATTTCTCGAAAAGACATCGTTTCAATGTCGAAAATAAAAGTCGAAAGTTTTTCCAAATTTCTATTGATTTCAATGGAATTTTGGCTCCAATTTCGATTAATTTAATAGCATAATGGTGGAGAAAATTTCATTAAAGTTTCATTGAAATTTTATTGTGAAAATAAGTATTATTGATTAGTATCATATTTTTAGAGGATATACGACAAAATTATAATAAAAAAATTTATTTTATGAATTCGAGAACTAATTTTATGATGCATCCATGCGCAGTCACCCATCCAAATCTCCACTTACCATACTTCATTTCTGTGATGATGTACACTTCTTCGAAGAACCATGACCACCCATAATGCTAATGGATGTGATAGCTGTAACATATCTGTTCAAAGATTGTGAAAGAAGAGGAACACATAAAAAAAATATAATTAATGTTAAATATAATAGTAATATACAAATGATGACAGTAATGCTAATAGTAATATATTAGGTGTACAACTTTGCTTCCGCCATTTTCCGCTATAGATGGCTTTAGCAGTAAGTGGTGGTCGAAATAAATAGATCATAGACGTCATATCATAAACTTGGGCATCTGTCAACATAACCCCATAGAAACATTAGTCGATTTGTGTCTGCATCATAAAGTTATTCTCGATTGAAAATGTCAGTTTACGAGCCAAATTCTCGTCATTTGCGGGAAGTTTTAATTTTTTGCTTCAATATGAAGAAATCTGCGGCTGAAGCTCATCGAATGCTCTCAAATACTTATGGTGAGGCCGCTATTAGTGAAAGAACGTGTCGTGAGTGGTTTCAACGCTTCAAGGACGGTGATTTTGACGTCGAAGATCGGCATAGCGGTGGAAGAGAGAAGGTTTTCGAAGATGCAGAATTGGAGGCATTACTTGAGCAAGACTCGTGTCAAAATCAAGAAGAATTGGCACGATCATTGGGAGTGACTCAACAAGCCATTTCAAAACGCCTCAAAGCCATGGGAATGATTCAGAAGCAAGGAAATTGGGTGCCGTACGAATTGAAGCCGAGAGATGTTGAACGGCATTTGTTTGCTTGTGAACAGCTGCTTGAAAGGCAAAGACAGAAGGGATTTCTGCATCGCATTGTGACTGGGGACGAAAAATGGGTTCATTACGAGCATCCCAAGCGCAGAAAATCATGGGGAGTTCCCGGCCATGCTTCCACGTCGACGGCCAAACCGAATATTCACGGCTCCAAGGTCATGCTCTGTATTTGGTGGGACCAGCTCGGCGTAGTGTATTATGAACTGTTAAAACCGACTGAAACAATCACAGGCGATCGGTATCGAACGCAATTGATGCGTTTGAGCCGAGCATTGAAAGACAAACGGCCGCAATACAACGAGAGACACGATAAAGTGATTTTGCAGCATGACAATGCTCGACCCCATGTTGCGAAAGTGGTCAAGACATACTTGGAAACGTTGAAATGGGAAGTCCTACCCCACCCGCCGTATTCTCCAGATGTTGCTCCCTCTGACTATCACTTGTTTCGATCAATGGCACACGGCCTGGCTGACCAACACTTCCGGTCTTATGAAGAAGTAAAAAATTGGATCGATTCGTGGATAGCCTCAAAAGATGACCAGTTTTTTCGACGCGGGATTCGTACACTACCCGAAAGATGGGAGAAAGTAGTGGCCAGGGATGGACAATACTTTGAATCATAAATGTATAACCAGTTTTTTACAATAAAGCTTCGAATTTCGGAAAAAATACGGCGGAAGCAAAGTTGTACATCTAATAGAACAATATTTTAGCCGAGCACGGTCCGTTGATGACAACAGATCTAAATGCGAAACTATTGACTAAGAAAAAATTAATTCGCAACAAAAGAAACAAAAAGAAAGTAATTAAACGAATAATTAGTGCATGCTCACATGTGTGCTCGCCTTTTGAGCCGGGAGGACGCAAGATTTCTCCCCGCAGACGATTTGCGACAGTGACGAACAAATGTCATATCATATTA
>NW_017259314.1:183438-202496 GCF_001594045.1 Atta colombica | reverse complement strand
AAATTAGTTATTTTATCAAGCCCTGACAATGACTTTTTTAAATAAAAAGTTATGATTTTGTTACGTGAAAAATTCATATGAATTTCATTAGTACATTTTTTCCGGGAAAATTTTAATAATATTTCAGCAAATACATATGTTTTATCGTTAATATATTCTATCGTCACACTTTCTTCAACTGTATTTGCTATACAAAGCGCTATACTTATTGACGCAACATTGATGCATTCCAAGTTTGTTCAGGACTTCTGTTTATGCCTCCAACTAATTCGGAATACGTTGGTCCTCCAAGATCAAAAAATAAGAATAATAAATAATTATTTGAAATATTAACGTTTAATATTAATTACATATTAAATCATAAATATAATAAATAGGATATATAAGTATTGTATATGAAAATATTAAATATATTGATATGAAATATATTGATATGTATAAATATATCAAATCATAAATTTAATAAGTCTTATCAAATAGATTTCTTCGAAGGTCCTGCATCCTGATTAAAACCATTTCTACAATAGCTTTTGTCCTTTACAGAGTAAGCCTATACACAAACGTAAGGCAGTAAGCAATAAGTAAATTGGTCAATAGAGACTGTAGAGTGTACTGACAATAGAGGCTAGTAGCAAATCCAATATTAGTCGTTTACAAGTCGTTTACAATGAACAATAGCAATAGAGACCGTATAGACACATCGGGAGTAAGCTGGTTTTCCGGTCCAGCCAGAAATGGTTGATCGATCATTGTCAAATTAATGTTAATTCAACGTTGATCGTGGTTAATGCGATATTAATCGATTAATCACTTGTAGCTAAGAATAAAATAAGAAGAGATACATAGAGTAAATCCGTAAACGGATCCGTAATAGATTTCAACCATTTCACGGACTTACTCTATTACGTTCTTCTATTACGTTCTCAACTACAAGTGAATGCTCGATCAATATTGGAAAATCAGCTTATTCTCTACATGTCTACAGCCTCTACTACTGTTCATTGTAGACGCTTTACGATTTCCTTATTACTTACGTCTCATTGTCTGTTTTTGTATGTGCCATGGGTTTAAGTCTAAGAATTCTGTCGGCACTAATCCTTTTTTCACTTTACGCATGACTTTTGGTGCGATGTGCAGATTCATCATTTTATACTCAATACAACTAGATGCAAAGTGTACCTCACATATATATTCTTTCTAGAGTTGTATTTATAAAAATTACTCTACTAAAAGTAGCTATTACGATATATATTTCGAATATTCATTTTTGGCATTTAATGATGTAAGTAGTGTATATCATATCAAAATTCTTTTTTACAAAATGATAAAAGAATAGTGCCAAGATATATGTGCACTTGTATGTATGCTCCTTGAAGAAAAAAACCTTTTTACTCCAAACCTATTCCAAACCTATTTTCCAAACTATTAAAGTAATAATAATTTTTTTCTAAAATGAAATCTATAAATTCAATTATAAACAGAAAATCAATAATAAAAATCATTTCGTTGAAACTGACGTTGTATAACTATTTTTAACGAATAAAACTCAAAAACCTTAATAAATAAAAAAAGTTTTTATATAAAAAAATTTGACAAACTTGGCTTGATTTAGCGATACCTAGTTTTTTAAACAAAAAATTTACATAAAAAGTCTGTTTGCAAACAAGTCTAAGTTGAGGTTTCAATCTTTCTTCACGATGTGTTTCTTTAAAAATTTTTAACATATTAATTTTACAAGTCATTTAAATTCTAATACTACTAAATCACTTATTAATGACACCTGATATTAATTTCGAAACAGTTGGTTCTCTCAAATACTTTTCCGGAATAAAGTATCCGGAATAACTTAAAAATGGCTGCGTTCTGTAAAAAAAGGAAATAACTTTTTTTAATCTATGTATTCTGAAATATTCTAAGAGAGATACAAAAATTATATAAAATTATATGTAAATAAAAGAATTTTTCACATACACAGAGAAATATTAATCAACGCAGCTAAAATATAGCTATGGCAGTTAAAATGTGTCCTTATAATAGGGACAGTTAATGTCATTGCCAAAGCTCAATTTATTATCTGTTCAAATTTAGATGCAGCGAAAAATATTCTGCTAGATTAAAATGACAACCGATAGCGTCCCAGAAACAATTGCGAATGAAATGTTCGGTTACGCAGCTAAGATAGTGAGGAATAGCTACCACTTATTTAGCTACTCATGTTAAGTATGCTTTTAATTTCAACTAATAAAATTGGATGTCGGCAGCAAATGTATTTTATTTTCAATAGCCAACTTTTGTCATAACAGAAATTTTAGCCAAGTTTGAATCAGCAACTGATATTTAGCTGGCATTATTAAGTCCTTTTTTGCATACATGATCATATTTTTCATATAACTTTGTAATTTTTTTAAAAACAATTTTTACATTTTTGTATAAAACTTAGAATATTTCAGAATTTACATATCTAATTAAGGCCACAGCACAGATTTTTGTATAACGTATAACGTATGGTAGAGCATAAATGAATCAATCTTAAAAATTCTTTCTTTCCTTCTATGTTTATAATAGAAATAGCGGTTTGTAGAGTCTTAAGTCGTAGAAAATTGATCAATCACAGACAATTATTTTTCTTATATTCGATTGGTTAATTTTCTATGAGTTAAAAAAGAATATACTATGTATATATAATATGTAGTTTATTTCAATTAATTAAATTATTGTTTTTAATTATGTACTCGTTTCATTTTCTAATAAAGAATTTTTTATCGTCTAATTGAGACATTTGATTTGAGGATGTCAAAGCACAAAGCGATATACTTAGAACTTGTAAAAAAATTTTTTCTATCTTTAAAAACGTTTTCCAGTTAAATGCAACTTTTAAAGGAGACCTCTGTAGGAAGTCTCAGAAAAATTCCAACTGGATCATTTTCTGGATGAACAGACCTATAATTTGAGAGGAGTAATGACCCATTTGAACGCTTGGAACTTTGTTAAAATCAATCTTGAACTCAAAATTTGATCATTTTTTTAATCGGATTATATTTCTTAAGGTATATATCGTAAAGCTAAATGAATTATTGTATCGTATTCAACGACCAAAAAAACATATAGTGCACATTTAAAATCAGGATTAAACTATTTTTACATCAAATCAAACACGTATTAAGGATAATCGAAATTTTAATTTAAAAATTGTTTACTAGACCTCTAAATTAATATTTTATTATTTTTTTATAAGAATTTAGGAGTGTTTTTTTGGCATGAAGTGGAAGCTTTTGAGCTAAGAGACCGATTAAAAACGAAATTTTTTTTCTTGTCAGTTTAATGAACCTGCATGAATTTCAAAAAACAAAAATTTCAGTCATATAAAAAATAATTTTCATTTGATGAAATTTTGAATAAAAAGACATTAGATGATTCTATTTTAATTTCACTTGACATGGTTTCCCTTTTACAAACCGATTGATTAGATACTCTTAACAGCATCTCAAGACAGCATCTCAAATGGCCTGCAAAAATATCTAATATTTCAAAAGAATGTTTTATCTCTCTACAATTAGTTTTTAATTCTTCGTTTTTTTTTTGACAATATTATCTACAGACAAAAATTTGGGAATGCCCACGGACTCACCTCTATCACCAGTAATTATGAATTTAGTATTACAAAATCAGGAGAAAAAGGCATTGAATACTTTAGCTTTCCATATCCCCTTTTTTACGTTCGCTACGTAGATGACATTGCAATGAGAGTTCCAGCAGAAAAAATATAGAAATATGACAAGCTTTCAATTTGTTTCATCCTCGATTACAATTCACGATTGAAATTGGTGGAACAGATTAAATTATTTAGATATTTTATTATTATCAAGAATAATATTCTTGAATATGATTGGTATTACAAGCCTACTTTCTCCGGTAAATATCTGAATTTCTTTTCTCAGCATCCTGTTTCACAAAAAAGAGGTATAATCATAGGAATGGTTGATAGGACCTTTTTACTATCTCAATCTAAATATCATAAAAAGAACTTGATTTTTGTCATTAAGACACTTTTAAATAATGACTATCCGATTGATTTTACTTTTAATACAATTAATGAGTCCCTAAAATCTTTATTGAGTAATAAAACCTGAAAGCAAAATACGAATTATACTTTCGATGAAGATATTGTTAAGAAGTCATGGTTTACGATTCCATTTGTTTCGGAGATCATATTTAAGGACATTGTTGGCGATTTTGCTGCGTGCAGAATGAATTTGTGGTGGCACGGCCATACGATTACTGTCCAACTGGCGTTTTCGCGGTATTGATTGTTTCGAGAAACGCATTTGGTCGAGAAGATTTTCCCTGCTTTCCAAATTTTATTTAAAGACCTCAAATGCGGGCGAACGTGTTTTACAGTAGATGCGGAAAGAATCTCAACGGTGCGGTAGCGCGGTAAAAACTTATCCACCGCGAGGCGAGACATGTGCTGTCGACGAGACAGTTAGAGCGGCCATAATGATTTGAAGGTTTCTGATCGATTACGCGCGATGCATACGTCGCTTAACAATCGACATCTCGTGGATTGATTCTTTATCGGACGATGTGACTAGACGCCGTAAACGATATGGATGCAGACATAATTAAAGAACAACAAATTTAAGGACATAATTAAAGATCTTGATGTTGATCTTGCATTTTTTAATCTGAACAAGCTCAATTCTTTTATTAAAACACATAAAGATTCTTAATAAAGCAAAAAAAAAACAGTAGTTTACAAGATATATTGCAAGGATTGCGATGTCTCCTATGTCGGACAGACATAAATATTATCAATAAAATAAACTTTGATGACGGTATGGATATAATATTAAGATTTAGAATCTTCCTCTCACTTTTTTCCATTCTCTCCTTGCCTTCAATTTCTGTCTTTTACACTCTTGTTTTTCTACAATCCTCCCCTCTCCCCCCCTCTCTCGCTCTCTCTCTCTCTCTCTCTCTTTCTCTATGAACGTGAGTATATGTTGACATGTTTGTGTGGAGCTCCGTCTTTTTTCGCTTTTTCTTGCCGCCTGTTACCTCTCGAGGCTTCTACTTCCAGACACCTGGTCAAAGCTAAACACTCTTGACGCTCTGAACATTGAACATTGATGTGTACTCTTCGGCACAGAAGAACTGTTCACGGATTTAATCTGGACGCAAAAACGAACCTGGACAATTCTCTGATTCTATCCTAGTTGCCTGGTACGCATGCGTGGAAATGACAGGAGGAGGCAAGGCATTGATAGAACGGCGGATGGGCACGGAGAGCGCCAGAAATAAGAAATGTGTAGACAAGCGAACATTAATATCAATGTCAAATTTGTCGGGATCTGATGATAAGATAGCTAGTGGCGGTAATGTAGACATTGATAAGATAAAGATTAAAAAAAGATAAAGTGGTAAAAAAAATTAGTAAATGAGCAATACGATGTGATATCCAAATTTTCAACTTGTAAGGAAACATCGGATAAAAGGTTTAATCTTGAGACAGCATTTCGTATTTGTAAGGATGCATTTATTGAGATGGTAACAGATCTTGCGTACTGTATTGAAGCAGGATTAACAGCAAATATAGTCGAAGATGTTAGGAAAGCTGTTCGTGAAGTCATGGATGGTTTCCAAGCCGTACAAGAAATGCTGACATAGTAAATTTGGGAAAGGACAGAATGTGATATTCTTAGACATGAAACAGTTAAGAATTCAACATTGAAACATTCGATACATTTTGATGATTTTTAAATTTCATCACAACATGTTTTATACAAATTTTTTTTATTCAATATTATATTATATTTAACTGCAGTGTTATATTGAGATTGAAAACGCAATCACTTGTTAACCAAGATAATCAACTTCTTTGTAGGATGTTTGTGCTTTTCTCACTTTCCGACTGGATAAAAAATATTCTTTGTTAATATATTAATTATGTATTTGCTGAAGATGGCTAAAACCGATAGCCAAAACGTTCAAACTAACATCTTTTAATACACATTTGTTCCAAAATAATCGTTGATTTGAATATATTCTCAGTGACAGTGAGTAAACAGATGCTCGTAGAACCATTCAAAACATGTGTATATCTCGTTTTAATCACGCTGTTTATTTCAGATGGTACGCGACCCCTCCCCCCCTCTCCTCTTGCGCGACTCTCGAAAAGGTGATCGTGCACGATCGCGCACGCATTCCGCGTGCGAGAAATTAGTTCGCTTTCTGATCTCGATCAATACGGATCATTTATTCATTGTAACGCTTCTTATCCCGAAGCTAAAGTGCGAACCATTCCGACATTCTGTCGCGTATTACTGCTGCATTTTATTACCTAATGTTCTCGGTATACACACATCGCGAGGACAGACAGTAGTGTGCGCGAATTGCCTGAATTTCCGACAAGATTTGCCGGCCTCGCTACCACACGCAATGTACTTTCTTCCGAACTGTGAGAAACCACGTCGACTACCAAGTGTGAATTATCGGTGTACGCATCTTAATGCACAAGTTATCGGTTTACAAGCTTCGCATATCGCCCACTTTGAATACATCTTAAATTTGACTCAATAATAAAGATTCGAATCATTACAAAGAGAGTCGTTGTTATTACATGCCGCCTTGGCATACGAGCCTTTCAGACAAGATGACACCAGCGTCACAAACACACAACAACATTATACTATTAATGATTATATAAGTGTAAATTGCGCACCTCTTACTGCGCTGACTGAAAGTAGTAACCTCTTAAATCTGTATTATATTTTTACAATTATTATAAGAGTCCTATTTTATATATATTCTTTATTCTAAATATCATGTCAAACTAAATCCGAGATTGATAGTATTTGATATCTCAGCGAAAATCTGGAGAAATAAAAAAAGAGCTTATCGCGCAGAATCTCAGCGGTGACGGGGAAGCGGATCTCAAAGTTGTCTATATACATCGACCCAGAGAAGATACAATATACAAAAAAATATTAGGTGTACAACTTTGCTTCCGCCGTTTTTCCTATAGATGGCTTTAGCGGTAAGTGGTGGTCGAAATAAATAGATCATAGACGTCATATAATAAACTTGGGCATCTGTCAACGTAACCCCATAGAAACATTAGTTGATTTGTTTCTGCATCATAAAGTTATTCTCAATTGAAAATGTCAGTTTACGAGCCAAATTCTCGTCATTTGCGAGAGGTTTTAATTTTTTGCTTCAATATGAAGAAATCTGCGGCTGAGGCTCATCGAATGCTCTCAAATACTTATGGTGAGGCTATTAGTGAAAGAATGTGTCGTGAGTGGTTTCAACGCTTCAAGAACGGTGATTTTGACGTCCAAGGTCATGCTCTGTATTTGGTGGGACCAGCTCGGCGTAGTGTATTATGAACTCTTAAAACCGACTGAAACAATCACAGGCGATCGGTATCGAACGCAATTGATGCGTTTGAGTCGAGCATTGAAAGACAAATGGCCGCAATACAACGAAAGACACGATAAAATGATTTTGCAACATGACAATGTTCGATCCCATGCGAAAGTGATCAAGACATACTTGGAAACGTTGAAATGGGAAGTCCTACCCCACCCGCCGTATTCTCCAGACGTTGCTCCCTCTGACTATCACTTGTTTCGATCAATGGCACACGGCCTGGCTGACCAGCACTTCCGGTCTTATGAAGAAGTAAAAAATTGGATCGATTTGTGGATAGTGTCTCAAAAGATGATCAGTTTTTTCGACGCGAGATTCGCACGCTACCCGAAAGATAGGAGAAAGTAGTGGCCAGCGATGGACAATACTTTGAATCATAAATGTATTACCAGTTTTTTACAATAAAGCCTCGAATTTCGAAAAAAAAAAACGGAAAGCAAAGTTGTACACCTAATAATAAATAAAATGCCAATTTGAGTCAATTGATTATTTGTGTGTATTTTATTCAAAGTGAATTAGTAAGTATTATAACGTATATATGTTTCGACCTACAGTCAAGGTCCTCTTCAGTACAAAAAAAATTTACTTAAATTATTAATTATAAAATTACATAATGATAGCGCACACGATATAAACTATTAACGTATAAAATACGAAGAAACTGTGATAGTGATCCGAGTTAATCTTATTCATCAATTATCTTAGTCGTCAAATTACTAAGTTTACTAAAAAAAGAGAGATTTTTTGTTTTGAATTAATCGACCAAAAGGAATTTAAAAATATTTTAAATTGCTAACATGAAGTTATCCGCGAAAAAAATATGGTAAAATAAACTTACATGACATATCAAGATTGAACTGTTTCTATAAGATATGTTGTACATGTTCCATTAGACTGTTCCATTTACTGTGTAATACAATTATGACTAAATTAAAAAGTTAATATAAATAATATTATACAAGTGCCTCATGTTTGGACATATAGCGAAAGATTGCAAGGCAGAGTTCTTGCTGGACATTGGGCGGGATCACATGAAATGAGGAAATGCAAAAACAAAAACAAATCTTCCAAATTTACGAACTTTACTAGATATGAAAAGACATTTGCTACGCACTCTAGTTGGCTAGTGATACCAAAAATTGTCCAACAATTAGGCAAAATTAAGGACAGATAAAATATATAAATTAGGTAATACAAAACAAGACTTTTGCGTATATATCATGTAAATTGCCAGTTCATAATGGCTCATTGAGATGAATTCTGCTATTTTTTTACCAATTCGCGATATCATATAATTTGTATGTCTGAGACATAATATTCCAGATGATTGATCTTACTAACTACACATTATACAGAAATGATAGGCTTGAAAGGATAGTGTTACTTTTTATTTGAGAAACACACTTAGTGCTGTCATTCTAGAGCGATCAATGCAGGATGGATAATTCCGCAAACCGGAATTTCTTGTAACAGAAATAAATTATAATAGTGGTATACTCAACCTTTTCATTGCAGTAGTTTATCGATCTCCGAACTGTGGCTGTCTACATAAGTTCCAAAATCTTTTTTTTTTAAATTGCAAACGAAATATCGGCAAATCAATTATCTTCGGAGATTTTAATGAGGACATATTGAAAGATACATACGATAGTATACAGCTGAGAAGATTTATTGCGGCGGCAAATATGCATTTGAAACACATTATGTAAGAAACTCTAGTACATTCCTTGATCTATGTATCATGCACGATAAAAACAAACTTGAGAAATATAAGAACGCCGCAGTCTTTTTTGTCAGCACATAATATGATAAGCATAATATACCGCATCAAAATCAAACGATCGACTTAAATTAACTTTGTGTAGAAATTTTAAAAATTTTCATGCAACATTTTATCTCCGACATCAAAGCATATGATTGGAACTGATATCTTTAAATTAAATTGAGGAAAAAGTGAACATTTTTAATAGTAGGCTTTTAATAGTAGACTTTAATAGTAGGCTTTCCGAATATTATGACGAACATGCCCCTCTACAAAGGGTTCTATACAAGGAACTACCTGCACCTTGATTAACTGATGATATCAGAAAGCAAATGCGAGTAAGAGATAGACTAAGACGTATAATATATGAAGACGCAATAGAAAGCGAATTATGAAAATTTCAAACTACTAGAAATAGTATAGAACATGGTTCGGGAAGAAAAAAGGACTTACTATCTAGGAGTTTGCACAGGATGAGGATCCTATCTGGAGTAAGCTGCATTATCTAGGTCTTATTAAAAGGATGTTTGGTATGCACTGTAGAGGAACTTAACAAATATTTTGCTAGTGAAACAATAAGGGAAGACTGCAGCGCAATTCCTCAGGCAAATGAAACTTTTGATAATAGTAAACTATATCTCTCAGTATATAACACCTAAGACCATATCAAAGTCTTTCTCTAGGAATCATAAGAATGACTTTACCATACATCATGCCTGTGGTTAAACAAATGTTCAACTTCTCAGTGATAAATGGAATTGTTCCTAACAACTAGAAATCAGCTCTTGTAATATCAATACCAAAGATCAAATATCCAGCCCTACTTCAGCACTATATCCATTCTTTCGATGGTATCGAAAGCGCTTAAAAAAATAGTCTCTGACCAGATCCTGGATTATCTGAGAGTTAATGATCTAATGGATCCAGTTTGCCTATAGAAAGAATTCATCAACACAAACATGCATTATAAGAATGCTGAATGAAGTGAGGGCTGCTGATTCCAGAAAAGTTATGATTTCTGTCTTTTTTTATTTTTCTAAGGCATTCGACAAGGTTTGACATCCTCATTGATAACTTGAGAAGGATGAGTCTCTCTGACTCTGTATTTACTTAAATTAAAATAAATTTAATTGATAGAACTCAGATAGTCTATGATCGAAATGAAAACATAATTTCATCGATTGCACATAATAATATCGGAATGCTGCAAGGATCTGTTCTTGGATCGCTTCTGTTCACTTTATATATATATCTCAGATCTGAAAAACAACTTGAAATTCTGCAAATATAATTTTTATGCAGATAATCTGCAGATCTACATTGTGACAGACAACACGTGCACTGAGGCGTATTCCAATTGTGATCAATTATGACATTGAATTGTTTCTAAACAAAATGGACTATTGCTTAATTCTAACGAAACATAAGTTATAATTTTTGGAACGACGATATATAAACTCATTAGAAATAACTAGTGTAGTGGATGATGTGATAGTGCAATATTCTAGTTGCATAAAATATTTGTGGGAGTGAATATATCAAATACTCTAAGTTGGGAGCAAGTCACTAATATTGTAGAAAAAATACATTCCAAATATATCAACTAAAAATTACTAGACATCTGTTACCTAATGAACTAAAGGTTAGATTAATCGGTTTGCTAATTTATCCTCATTTGGATTACTGCTGTGTCGCGTTAACTGATATAACAGAGGAACAACTTACAATTGTAGAGAGCCTTAAACACATGTGTTAGATTCATTTTCAAAGGGATGAATATATAATTCCTTACTACCACAAATTAGGATGACTCAAAGTAAATCTAAGATTGTATTTTGTGTCAAATCTTCAACATTATTCAGATTCAACAACCAAAAGTTTTCTTTGATAGTCTTATGTTTAGATCAGCTCCATCATGTAGAAATATTAGCAAGCGATCTCCTTTCGTTATCTTAGTATAGAACCGAACTATATAAATGCTCGTTTATAAGCTAGTTTCTAAAGCAACCAAATCAATTTGAAATGACTTTTCGACGGATATAAGGGAGCTCAATCGATAAATAGTTTCAAGGTGGAGCTATTTAAGCATCTAATTAGGATTTCTTTTGATTAATGATTGTCACTGAACTTCTTTCTTAATGCGCAAAGTCAGACGAATGAATTGTTGTAAATATCTATTACATTTTATATATTATACATTTTATTTTGCCTGTATATAGTTAAATCTTTTGTACTATTCTTATATATATGTGTTATATTAAAATTATAATCTTAAAATTTATATAATAATAATTTTCTACAAAAAAATTAACTATAAAAAGTGAAGTACAACTTCAATTTATTATTCTTAATACAATTAAGAAACCTGTATCTTAATGTAACTTTGTGTGCCTGAGGAGATATTATCTCAGGACGCTTTGAATAAATGTATGCTCTCTCTCTCTCTCCCCCCCCCCCCTCCCCCCTCTCTCTAATTATCTGCCCTCTCACTTGTTCGTTGACCGTCAGACCACAGTTTAGCCTATTTTACGACTGAAATTGTTGCCTTCGTTGCACTCACGTCATTTAGATTCGGTCTTTTCTTATCACCCAGTATTACCCAGATTATCGACGTTTGTTCACGTCGCATATTCCAACATGCTCTTACCATAGCTCCTACTCACTTTAGCGCGTTTGTTGGGATGGAAGCTGTAATAGGAGCATAAATAGAGCATAAATAGAACATAAATAGAGACGCGAGCAAATCTACAGTATTTACCGTATAACTATAGTAAAATTTCTAGTCTTTAACAAAAAAAAAGGGAACATGCTGATAAATGAAATAATTTAGAAAAAAAATATAAAATAAACTTTGAATGTGGTGTTATTACAATTTATAGATAAAGAACAATAAAATAGGCTAATGAAGAAGGCTAATAATTCTATCGAAAACATCGGAATTTTTATATTGTACGATTCAAAATGCATTTCAGAAGTACGTATTTAAAATATCTTTATTTTTTTGGATTTTCTCATAAATATGAATTTTGAAATATTGTGAGAATAAAAAATTTAAGATATTTTCTATAATATTTTATAAAATGATATAGAAATTTAAAAAATTCAAAATTTTTCTTATATGTAAATTTTAAAATATTGTATGATTCGTTTAAAAAAATCTGAAAAATTTTTTAAAAAGTTATAAAATAATACAGAAATTCTAAAAATTCTGAAATTTTCATAAATATTATATAAAAAATCTAACAATAAGAAAAATTTCTAATAGAATAATAAAATTTTTTTTATATCTTTTCATATAATTTTTCAGAATTTTTATGTTAAATTTTAGAATTTTTTAAATTTCTCTACATAATTTTATAATTTTTAAAAAAATATCTGATATTTTTTAACACAAATCTTATAAATATTTTAGAATTCACATATATGAAAAATTCTGGAAGAATATATAGATATTGTGAATGTCTCTGAAATGTGTTTTAATTCGTATACAAATTCTAATAAAAATTTTTGCTAATGAAAAAATAATAATAATAAAAAAATGAATGAAATTAAGGATAAGAATCTAGACTAAAGACAACGGCATACAATGCTTGTTTTTCTGATAGATCGCAAGAGGTTATGCTAGCTACGCTGCTAGAAACATGGCATTGCTTGTAAATACTGCATGTTGTCATGCGTGTTAGTATGCTAGTATTTTTAATGATAGATCTAGTGCTATTTTTCTTATGAGATTTGTTGCTAAGTAGGTAAAGGATTTAGGTTAGGATATACACAGAGCATAGCATTCAAGAAGAAGACAATATTTAACGTATATTTTATGTAGTAATATTAATAAAAAAGTAAGTATAAAAAAGTAAGAATAAATTTATAGGAAAAATGGAAGCTTAGAAGGCAAAGGTTAATTGTGATTGCTCTTATGTTAATAGCAACTAAAAAATGGAAATAAAAAAAATAAAAAAAAGAAGAATTTGGATGAGAAAGTAATTAATACGTAGAAATATATAGTTTAAACTACCTTAACTCATTAACGCACAAAAGAACAAACATTTGTGCTTGATTTAAATATAATTTTTAACCTACTAAACATGAAATATTTTAACAAATTTATATCCTAAAGTCTTTTGAGGGCCGCTCTTCACGATAGAGAATTTTATTTCAACCATATAAAAATTAAATATGATGGCGATCGGAACAAAAAAAAATGACAAAAAATAGTCCACATTTTTTTTAAAGATTATTTTCAAACAACTGATAACAATTTTTCTAATTTTCGGCAAGTACATCGATGGTCAAAACAGTTATACTTTAAGACAGTGAAATTTTTTAAATCCATCATGGATTCGAATGATGCCAAATTGATAAAATCTTGAAAATTGGTGTTTTTTCGTACAACCTCATCAAATTTGAGTTATGTCCAACTTGTTAAATGTATACAACTACAGATTTATAATTTGGAAGTCTATATATTTTAAATTCATCGCTAAAAGATCTAGTCGCTTCATCAGTTTGACTTTGGGTAGCGTCGCCAAGATAATAAATTTCAATTTTGATGACGTGCACGAAATAAAAAAATCTTCTCAGTTCTGTGCTCTGAATAAGAGAACAATATTTTGATTTCTAATATGACGTACCTTTGACACTATATAAAATAAAAAAATTTTTCTTGAAAAATTTAATACAAATTTAAAACTAAAAATCACTTTCGTGTAAAACGTATCTCTTACATTATTATGTGATTTTGATAGGAAGTGCTCTTATCATTTTTTTTTAAATAACGTTTACCGCCTACATTAGCGTTATCCAATGAAGATTTTTTTATTCAGTACATGTCATCAATCAAAGTTGAAGTTTATTTTTTAATTTTAAAAGATTGACTTCAAATTAGAATCGTTTGTAATAAAATTTTTACATAGAAACATGATTTGAAGCATTCGAAAATTATAGCTTTAAGCTTTAAAACGGTTATTTTAAACATTTCGTAATTATTTTTCGCAGAAATACGTTGATATCGGCCTTTTAATTCTAAATAATCCTTTAACTTCAAGATAGAATAATTTTGTCAAAAATAATCGTAATGAGATTTTTAAAAAAGTATTTTAAAGGTTGAACTCTTTACTTTTGAAATCGATAATAGATATTTCAATGCAACAAATCTTTTATGGAGCTATATGGACACAAATGGATACCTGTCAAATCTGAATTTTTTACAAACTTTACAAAGATCTATGACGTGAAATAAAATTTAAACAAAAATGTGGGTTACAACAGTCGAAAGAATCAATCTTTTCCTTTAATTCGCTTTTTTAATGAGTACTGATTTTTCTTCACTGAGTTATTGAATGTTAAAGCAAAAATGACTATTTTTACATTCAATAACTCAGTGAAGAAAAATCGTACAGCATCGTTACATAGATGATATATGCATTGCTGTTTCTAAAATAGAATTTATACTTGAATGTTTCAATTCTTTCCATTCTCATCTTTAATTCACTCTAGAAGTGGGAGGCAGACGTTAAATGTCTCAGATGTCATGATTACAATCAAAGAGGAAGAATTAATTTTAGATTAATATCATATATCAAGTTTTTTAAGTAGATAAATTTTCTTTCTAATCATCTACTCTCTCAAAAAGAGATATAATTACTTCATTAATTGACAGAGCTATTTTACTGTTAATCACACAAAAAATTTAATAATTACAATCAATATTTTATTAGAAAATGACTATTCTTTTAATTTTGGCACAATTAAACAAAACAAAAGAATTGAAAATCTGAAAGAAAAACTCGTGAAAAATTCATCGAATAACATATATAATGCATCTCCTTCTTGGTTTATAGTACCTTTCATTCCATTCATTGCACTGAGAAATTCAATCAATTCAATCACGTCAGTGTATCTTTCTATAGCCTGAATAAATTACAGAAATATATCAAGCTTTAAAAAGATATCCCGAAAAAAATAATGTGATTTATAAGATCATGTGCAATAACTGTAACGCAATGTAGGACAGATAATTAATAACAAGAATTTCAGAACATCGAAATCACATTCCGATCGGTTATAACAGAACGTCACACAGATTATAATTCGGTCATGATTTTCATGGAACAATGTAAAAATTTTAAATGAAGACTTTTGCTATGGCGAAAGATTAATCGAGATTAGATTTCGGAGATGTTAAATATCAAGAAACCAAAAAATAGTCGCAATCTCCAAATAGACAGGAAGGATTTATAAAAGCTATATTCCAGATTATAAATATGTGCTTTGCAATACCAGAATCAATTCTTTCTTATATCTTTCGCTCAATATCGGTCGAGATATTTATACATCTTTATCCTTATTTTTTGATTATTAAGTGCTCTTTTGACAATCGATTTCAATTTTTAAATTTTGTGACGACAGTAAATTCTCATATTCATCATACATGTACACACTAACTATTGCATTCAATTGTTAATCATCCGTTTTGCATCATGAGAAACATTATTGGAGTTCCTGCTTGGTGACTTTTTTTATCGAAGTAACTGACTTGCTTGTATTTTATATATTACAAATTAATTATATCTATCATGTTTCCATTTTATAGATTATCGATTTTACAACAATCCATCTTCCAATCGTTTGCGAACAAATTTATATATTTTGTGAAGCATTCATCGAGTATTACACAATGCACGTATAATTTTTCTACAGTTATTTGATGGTATACTTGCTTATATCTGAAGGAGGCTGAAACCAGCAGCCGAAACATGTTATGTTATGACATAACATGTGATCATTATTTCAGTTTTACAATTTAATTTAATTACAGTTGATTTCTATTTCTTAATTTTATTAACTTGTTATTTGTGGGAATTTTATAACTCTATTCTTTCCATTATTTATATTGTTATTAATAATTTTTTGTTTGTCATTGAAAAGCAAAATAGATTTCTTTTCTATAGTTGTTGCTCTAAAATTCCCATACACGAGTTATTTCCAAAATTATATAAAAATGTATTGAATCTAATATACGTTTATTACTAATCCTGATAGCAAAATTAACAATTTGTCAAATTGACACCAATTCGATCAGATTTTGACTACAAAATCATTGCCATCTATGTCCGTGATTGATTATGGATTTGTCAACAAAGTCTGCTGACAGGCTATGCCAGCAGATTGGTGGCAGAAACCAAATAGAGTTTCCTCGAATTAGGTTCTGCCTCTCTCTTAGAATCTACTCTCAATCTGTCGATAGATTATGCAGGAGTTTCTGTTCTGCGTTTCGGTTTCTGACATAGCATGTCTAGCAGGCTTTGTCATATATTTGACAGCAATTTGCTAATAATATCAGATAATACAAACTTTGTACAACAATTTTTTGTCTTTATGCAATCAAAAATTGGTAACAAGCTCTGCTCAAAATCTATCTCTGACGGCTTTGCTATCAGGAAACTTGATTAATTATTTCATTTAAGAATTAAAAAGAAAAAAAAGAAAATAACAAGATTTAAATTTGGTATCTCCAATGTTTTGATCTAGTATCTTACAATCTCGACTACACGAACTTCTTCTCAGATCTATAAATGAGATATATAATGCGTTAGAAAAATCGTAAACAATTAAATATCTCGTAAACATTTTGATATGATTTATACTGTTCTGGATTAATGGGAGGGATATTACTATAATTTATTAAAACTTATATGTTATTTAGAATGCCCCTTATTGATACATGCCGAGCAGCCGAGATTGCAAAGAAAGCATTTTCAGTTGTTTGAAACAATTCACTAGAGCGAGAAGTACGAACGTTCTCTTGCTATCTCACTTGCTCTCGGCGCGCCGAAGGCGAGCACACGGACATGGGCTCATACTTGCGTAAGTGGCTATTTCGCCAGGCCGTCATCTGATTTTGTGTTATTACCGTCAATGCGAAGTTCTTAACTAAGTACTACTCAGGAGCTTCAGACTAGAGTCCTATAAAGTATATCTATCGCGTATCATATAACCGCGAAATCAATCAAAAGCGATCTGCTATTGTGATTTCGCGTTTTACTGATTACGTTGGTTTATGCGATTATGCAATGCACGACAAATATGTGATCAAAAAGTTCCCGGAATTCATTCAGAAAATTCAAAATACAAGTTTTATTCATTAAAAGTATTATCCCCTTCAAAGTACTCCCCATCGACTGCAACGCACTTATGTCAGCGCATGATCCAGTTCTCAAAATATTTTTGGAACTCTATTGTCGGTATAACCATCAGAGCCATCTTCGATTTTTCCCTTACCTCCTTTCGGCTATTAAAACGCGTTTCCCGTAATGATTTTTTCATGCCACTCATAAACGGTTATTTTCTTTATAGTATCACTGCCGAAACAATTTCTCATCATTTCCAAGGTTTTCACACCATTGAATCCATTTTTAACGCAAAATTTAATACAAACTCGTTGTTGCAAATTTCATTCCATTCTTAAAACTGGAAAAAATCGAAAATACGTGCAGAGGTAGATGTACTCAAGACGGCGTAACTTTTACAAATGTCAAGCTAGTGATAAAATTTGATGGGAATGTCAATGATAGATGTGGCAATCTAACCAAAAAAACAGAACTCAAATCAGCTGACTCAGAGCATTACCTGGTGGTAATTCCGGGAACTCTTTGATCAAGATGTCTTATGAGACTTCACTCTTAATGAGAAAGACAAAACTTTGCGTAAACGTATGTAATGCAATTAATATGAAAAATAAAAGCTTATTGTTATTCGGTGTGGATTTGTAAGAATCTTGTTGGAATTCACGGACATGAAATTATCCTACTTTTTTCCAGCTCGACTAAGGTGTGAAAACATTTCTACAAAGTAGGAGAGAAAGAAAGTGAGTGGGAGAGGATGGGAGGGAGGAAGAGGGGAAACATGTACGTACGTGTACCATGTTTCACGTGTAACAAGCAGCTGATTGCAACTGAGCGCCCGTGTCGGATGGTGAGTTGCGCCGCCTCTGCCTACCTTCCGTACGCGACGCATAATTTGTTAACAATTTTCCTTCATAATTTAAAAATTAAACTTCGGATAAAATTTTGGCAAAATAAATTGTCTCAGAATTATGTCCCCAGCAAACGAGAACGGATTGAAATGGATTCAGATTTTCAGAAATATTGATTCACGAATGTTAAAATGAATGCTTTTCAATCCTGAATACATTTTTATTCATTTATAGGAATTGCAGGGAGCATATCTCTATGCCTTTCAATCTAAAAATAATATTATTTTCTGTGCATTGTGAATACTATTTAATTCAAAATTTTGAATAGGAAATGTAGTTTTTAACCCAATTGAATCTAATTGAATCCAACTGAATTAAATCCAAAAAAAGTATTCGCTATTTAAAATACGCATTCAGATAGAAAAAAATTTCAATTCATTTTAATCATTTCTCGTTTTCTGGGTCAAAAAATATATCATTTTAAGGACAAAAATTTGTTCTGAGACATCCTGTATAAATGATTTTCACTATATACATTTTAATATTAATATACTTTTTAATATTAATTTTTTGTTTTGGTAATTGTTTAGAAGAATTACCTCACCTCCGATGAAAATAGGCTCATTCGACGCGTTCTTCTATAAAATAAAAGAATCTGGCAGAAAAAAGTGCGGGATTTCCCTGTGAAGCGAGATATTGGGAAAAAATTCGTGGCGTTTTTCCCGCTAGATGACATTAAATGCTCAGCAGTCAGCAACTACTAATCGCATCGGCAACACTAGACGTGCGTTTAAAAAGTGACATTTTAACCTTTGTTTTGTTTGACCGAAAAAGATTGAAATCAATGAAGTGGATCAAAAGTTATTTATTTTGAAAATGGAAATAAATAAA